>NC_084588.1:4416928-4574428 GCF_033807715.1 Cololabis saira | reverse complement strand
TGAAGCCACAGGCGTAGGGTCCTTGTAATCTTCCCTAGGGATTGGGACACCACTTGCTACGTCACTGCGTGGTTTACGTTCGGGTACGTAAGCGACTGCGTAGTTACGTTTGCACATACGTCACACCATATCAGGAAGCCCAGAGCTAAAAGCTGTTTTAATTTCCGCTTTAATTTCCGCTGTAGCGCTGTTAATATGCCACTTTATTAAGTTTTAATTTAATAATTTTTTCAGGCGTAAAAGTAACCGTTAAGATCCCCAACCTGGGCTCAGTTTATCCAAATAACGCCTGTTAAGAAATTTGCTCCGATGTTTTCGGGGATGAGAAGAGCCACCTGCGATTTATGGTTCCGTGTTAAATCGACGCAGAGCCTACGACTTAGGTTACGCGGCGACGCGCGCCTCTAAAATATTATTTTTATTTTTCTCCTGCCTAGCCCTGATACTCTTCCGTAGTATCAGATATCTGTTAAGAAATATAAATAAAATGTCCGGAGATTTGAAAAACAATGATTTTCACAAGCATTTTAGTTTTATTTTCAGCCCCTGGTCCATGTGGGAGGTCCTGATGAGGTGACAGCAGGCAGCGGCGGTCGGTACTTGGAGGGAGTCTGGAGTCTGGAGCTGACGCAGCAGATCAGCTGATCCGAGGTCACACAGGGACACCAGGAACAAACTCCCACACTCCTCACACTGGAAATAGACGGCAGAGACGGTTGTCAGGTCAACAAGCACAGACTTCACTTCTGGATGGGTTTCACTCCTAAATCCTATGGCAGCAGTAAGGGGCTATTTAGGTTTGCATAAATTATCATTGTTTTCTTTGGTTTCATTTCTGTTATATAAATACCGTCATGGTGAGAGAAGTTCCTCATCAAGTTCCTCAAGTTGCTCGTCTCATTCTATTATTAGGATCAGATTATTTTCATTATGTTTCTACATTTTTAAAAAATGGATTGAAAGAAAGCTTCTACTAGCTTTTGATTGTAAGTCAACTTTATGCCGTCATCTCTACTCAGAACTCATACCTTCATGATGTGGATGTCTATTTCTTTAGTCCTCTTCCTCTGCTGGACCTTCTGGAACTGGTCAGAGTTCTCTATGTTCCAGAAACGAATGGTCCCATCCTGCAGACAGCAGGAATTACAGTCAGATCCACAAACATGACTTCAGGTACATCATCAGACCTGGAGCTCCTGGTGGCTCTGAGCTTGCTCTTTTATGGATCCAGCTTTAATCAGTCTATCAAACCTGGGAGGACGAGGCCACCATCTTCTGGTCAGAACTTACTAACACATCTGTCACCCAGTCGGTGTTACCCTGAAACCAAACAAACAGGAAATGAAGACTTGTCACTCCACAAATAGCAACATGCCGCTGCTGCATCTGATTACCTTCAGGACGGCGGTCTGGGTGAGTGTGGATGAGTCCCAGACAGAGACGGTCCTGTCGTAGGAGCCGGACACCAGCAAAGATGCTGCAGAGAATCAAGCCAACGCATGAAGGAGCGTCAGGGGAGAAAAGGCACACCTTCAGAACCCAGGAACATCTGCACAATGAGCTCCTGTCCCCAGGGCTGTCCCTGACCAAAATGGGGCCCTAAGCGGAAAAATTTCTTCGGGCCCCCCCCCCCCCCCCCCACCCCCCCCCCCCCCCCAGGTACAAAACGACAGTATAATGAAATGCCATTGAACTTGACAACCTTTATTAGTAAGAACAAAGAACAAAATTATAAACCTAAATTCACACTGAATTAAATAAATAAATAAAATAAATAAAGCGGACTCACAAAGAGTGAGTAAAAGTAACTTCAAAGTAAATGAACAGGCAGGAAAAATAACTTAACACTGAATAAAATAAATAAATCTGAGTCACAAAGAACAATTAAATATTAACAGTAACTTCAACTTGTGTCTACAAAAAACTAACAGTCAGACCATTGAGTCTTTCAGGCACTGATAGAGTGCAAAACAAGCATGTGTGCCTTTTACAGATGCACACGTCGGCATTTTCTGGATGCAAAGTCATCAATGAGGTCGTCATATGACAGCTGCTGCGCCAATTCTGAATTGATGCTTATGATAGAGAATTAAGAAATCCATCATACAAGCAGATCATGAAGATATTTTCTGTTCTTAATGGTAAACTACAGAATGAAATTCAAGTAAATACTAGTCTGAAAAAGATTAAAACGCAATTAATGCAAATACTACAACAACAAATAATAATCACTGATTTAAAACTGTTACAAATATAATACTAATATATGTATACTATATTAGTAGTATCTACTATAAATCGGTTATAATGCAAACTACAACCACTAATACTGGCAGTACTACTACTTCTATACTCATACTAATATTAATTAAAAAAAACTATTGCTATTGCTATCTATTATTACTATTATTGTCATTATTATCATCATTATTATTAGCAGTATTATTATTATATAGGCTACAACTACAATCCTAATAAATATATAATAATATAATATATAATAAAACATACTAATTCAGTACCAAACTGACAGAGGTGAATGCATATGCAGACAAAGGTGTTAACAAGACATTTAATAAATGGTAAGGGCCGCTGGAAAATTACTTTCATCTCCAGACCACAGTCCACATCTACTGGAGGCTAGCAGCATCTCTCCTCCTACCTGCAGCAGCAGCAGTGCTGAGCATGGAGGATTAGTGCTTGCTTATGCCACACAGTTTTACATTTTTACTAGTGCTGGAGCACTAACTTCAACAAATACCCACCTTCGAGAGAAGCACGAGTTTCCTCGTGTTTTGCTTTTTTTTCCCTCTTGCTCGCGCCTGACTCGTAGGTTCTTTTCGAAGCCATCACGTCTTCACCTGCAGCTGCTTGACAAGTGCCTGCAGCGCATCTGACCAGTGATTGGTCAGATCGATTGCTGTCAATCATTGCAGTGACGGCGCGTGCGGTGTCAGATTACAAAAAAAAAAAAAGGTCTCTTCTTCTCCCTCTTCTCCTGCCTCGCGCTGACAGCTGATCTAGTAGCGCGCACCACGGCTGTGCATATGCGCATGCAGCGCATCCTTTGCGCAAAACGGGGCCCCTATCGGATCGCGGGGCCCTACGCACTGTGCGTGATCTGCGTGTAGGCAGGGGCGGCCCTGCCTGTCCCCACAGAAGATACCAGAGATGGCCCAACCCAAAACAGAAAGAACCAAGTGAACAGCAGCAACCACCAAGTCAGGGAAAACAACGGCCAAGTCAGAGGAAACAACGGCCAAGTCAGGGGAAACAACGGCCAAGTCAGAGGAAACAACGGCCAAGTCAGGGGAAACAACGGCCAAGTCAGGGGAAACAACCACCAAGTCAGAGGAAACAACGGCCAAGTCAGGGGAAACAACGGCCAAGTCAGAGGAAACAACGGCCAAGTCAGAGGAAACAACGGCCAAATCAGAGGAAACAATGGCCAAGTCAGGGGAAACAACCACCAAGTCAGGGAAAACAACGGCCAAGTCAGAGGAAACAACGGCCAAGTCAGGGGAAACAACCACCAAGTCAGGGAAAACAACCGCCAAGTCAACTAGAGCAACAGCAAGGTCAACAACAGAAATAACCAAGTCGACAGCAGCTACCACCAAGTTAAAGAGAATAAAAGTGGTGATATAAATATGACTACAAACTATCGCCCGGTCTCCTTATTGCCGCAGTGTTCAAAGATTTTAGAAAAACTCTATAATAGCAGATTGGAAAAGTTCATGACTGAACACAACATCCTGTGTGATAGCCAATACGGGTTCAGAAAGCAACATTCGACAGCACTTGCCCTCACAGAGTCCTTAGAACTGATTAAAGATGCGCTTGACCACAAATTATATATAGTAGGCATCTTTATTGACCTCAAAAAAGCTTTTGACACTATAAATCACGATATTTTGATTGAAAAATTATATGATTACGGTATCAGAGATACAGCTTTAAGATGGATCAAAAGCTATCTATCTGGTAGAGTCCAATATGTCCAGATGGGAACAAATACGTCTACATGCCTGGATGTCGTCTGTGGGGTCCCACAGGGGTCAGTCTTAGGCCCTAAGCTATTTACTCTATATATCAATGACATAATCAAAACATCTGATGTATTAAAACTTATTTTATTTGCTGATGATACAAATATTTTCTGCTCAGGAAACGACTTGAATATACTGGAAAAAGCGATTAACAGAGAAATGACAAAACTAAATACATGGTTTAATATAAATAAATTATCACTAAATCTGGCAAAGACCAAATTCATGTTATTTGGGAGAAATAATGTAAAGAAAAGCATAAACTTGCAAGTTAATGGATACAATATAGAAAGAGTGAGGGAACATAAGGTTCTGGGTATATTAGTGGATGACCTCTTGACATGGCGACCACATGTAAAAATAATTCAAAATAAGATGGCAAGGAGTGTGTCTATTCTGTGGAAATTGCAGAAATCTCTCAATTTAAACTCGCTTAAGACCATATATTCGGCACTAATAGTCCCACATATGAGGTACTGTGTAGAAAATTGGGGTTTCACTTACAAGGGCATTACAGAACCAATATTTAAATTGCAAAAAAAAGCGCTTCGCATCATTCATTCTGTCCCAGCCAGGGCACATACGAACGAACTGTTCATAAAGGCGAAATATCTAAAACTGAGAGAGATACTTCATTTTCAGATGCTACAAACAATTTACAAAGCAACACAGGCGGCATTGCCAGTAAATGTTCAGAAATTGTTCACTCTTAGTCAAGGTCCTCACAGCATGCGCAGCTTGCTGCAGTTTCAACAGAAAAAGATAAGGACAACGATGGGAAGCCATAGTTTGTCAGTAGCTGGTGTGAAAATGTGGAATAGCCTAAACAATGAATTAAAGTTAGCAAGAAATGTAACTGTTTTCAAACATGGGTTAAAGAAACTGTTATTGAAGGATTATCAAACCTAGGTACACGAAGGCAATGTCTGGCTATGTGTACAAAACAATGGCAATGTGGGAAATTCAGCACGGGAGCACCTAGCATGGAAACAAAACATGGAGACTAAACAAAGTCACTATAAAATGTGTGTGTGTGACATTGAGCTCTATCACAGCACAGCAGATATCACGACCAAGCAGAACATAAAATCAAGAATGGAGATTCTGAACTGGTCAGTAAATGCTATTGACAAGATTTTTTCTACACGGCGTGCTGGGACAAGGGAACCGGCCTGTCCAGATGGGACATTCTTGGCGGGATACACCATGGACAGCTGGAATAAGTGGAAAGTAGTGTGTCTTGGGGTGTTGGATAGAGAAGACGTGGAAGACGTCTATATATTCACGGGCATGACGGTGGGCCTAGTGATCCTAGGGCTTGGCGGGGTCTGGATGCTACAAAAGTTGAGAAAAGTGAGAGCTGATCAGGCAAAGCTGCTCTCTGGCCTCGCTGGCATCCAGGAGAGACTGACCAGTGTATGGTCGGAGGTGTCCAAAGCTCGGGAGGAGATGAAGTCAGTACGAGCGGAGGGGGCAAAGGCGGCTAGAGAGCCAGAGGACGGCGACTAATCAAAATCTGCATTGACACACGCACCTCCATTGCAAAGTGGATTGCATGCAAAAAGAGGCTTGGACATTAAAATAACTGAACAGTGGACACAGTAGTAAATCACAGGAACGGTGATCAGGATGAGTGGACTGGACACGTGTACAAACATACATGCTATCTGGACTGTGAAGGATGAAATTAGACAAATTGCTATGTGGTAAACTATGTATCTTACTGAATTCTGTTGTTGATGTGATCATGAATCTTACATAGAACGGGGCGGGACTTTGATAAGCGTCAGCTTCTCCCGTACCCTTTTCGTCATGTGCTGAGTATGCAGTGTATAATGTTCTGGAGATGAAATGTGTCTATATAAACATGCCGAAATAAACGAAAAAAAAAAAAAAAAAAAAAAAAAAAAAAAAACCATGGTCAAGTCAAAACTAGAAAGTCAGGGAGAACAATGGGAAAGTAAAAAACAGAAATAACCAAGTCAACAGCAGTAACCCCCAAGTCAGGGGAAACAACAGCCAAGTCAGGGGAAACAACAGCCAAGTCAGGGAAAATAACGGCCAAGTCAGGGAAAACAATGGCCAAGTCAGGGAGAGCGACGGCCAAGTCAGGGAGAGCAATGTCCAACTCAACAACAGAAATAACCAAGTCAATAGCAGAAACCACCAAGTCAGGGAAAACAACCGCCAAGTCAACGAGAGCAACAGCCAGGTAAACAAAAGAAATAACCAAGTCAACGACAACAACCACCAAGTCCGGGAGAGCAACGGCCAAGTTAAAAACAGAAATAACCAAGTCAACAGCAGTAACCACCAAGTCTGGGAGAGCAACGCCTAAGTCAGGGAGAACAACGCCCAAGTCAGGGAGAACAACGCCCAAGTCAGGGAGAGCAACGCCCAAGTCAGGGAGAGCAACGCCCAAGTCAGGGAGAGCAACGGACAAGTCAGGGAGAACAACGGCTAAGTCAGGGGAAACAACGGCTAAGTCAGGGAAAACAACCGCCAAGTCAACGAGAGCAACAGCCAGGTAAACAACAGAAATAACCAAGTCAACGACAACAACCACCAAGTCCGGGAGAGCAACGGCCAAGTTAAAAACAGAAATAACCAAGTCAACAGCAGCAACCGCCAAGTCAGGGAGAGCAACGCCCAAGTCAGGGAGAGCAACGGACAAGTCAGGGAGAGCAACAGACAAGTCAACGACAGAAATAACCAAGTCAACAGCAGTAACCACAGAGTCAGGGAGAGCAACGCCCAAGTCAGGGAGAAAAACCGCCAAGTCAACAACAGAAATAACCAAGTCAACAGCAGTAACCACCGAGTCAGGGAGAGCAACGGCCAAGTCAGGGAGAACAACGGCCAAGTCAAAAACAGAAATAACCAAGTCAACGACAGCAACCACCAGGTCAAGGAGAGCACTTGCCAAGTCAATGACAGAGATAACCAATTCAACAGCAGTGACCACCAAGTCAGGGAGTGAAATGGCCTAGTCAAAAACAGAAATAATCAAGTCAACAGCAGCAACCACCAAGTCAGGGAGAACAATAGCCGAGTCAAAAACAGAAATAACCAAGTCAACAGCAGCAACCACCAAGTTAGGAAAAGCAATGGCCAAGTCAAAAACAGAAATAACCAAGTCAACGGTAGCAACCACCAAGTCTGGGAGAGCAACGGCCAAGTCAAAAACAGCAACCACAAAGTCGGGGAGAACAATGGGAAAGTCAAAAACAGAAATAACCAAGTCAACAGCAAAAATAACCAAGTCAACAGCAGCAACCACCGAGTCAAAGAAAGTAATGGCCAAGTCGATGCTGCTGTGTGAATGCAGCGTTAACTCTTTAACTTGACACAGCTGTGTGAATTCAGGTTAACTAATTAACTTGTAAACTCCACACTGCTTTGTGAATTCAGTGTTATTTCATTACTTGAATGCTGCTGTGTCCGCCTGGCTACTGGTTTAGTCTGTGTTTTTGTTATTGTTCTACGTGATGTCTCACCGTCCTCAGAGAAGCTGCAGCAGCTCACGCTCCCTTTGTGACCTTGCTGCAGTGTCATCCCTCCCTGAGACCGGAAGCCACCAGCCTGCAGGTCCCACAGCTTCAGTGTTTTATCCCATGATGCTGTGCACAGGAAGTGGCCGTTACTGGTGAAGCAGCAGTCAGAGACTACGTTGCCATGGTTACTGAGATTGAGACAGAAAAGAAGAAGAAAGGAAGATGAAGGACTATAAATGAAATGCAAGTGCCAACCATCTAACTCCGGCTTGTGTCTCGTGTGGAAGATTAATTGCAGTTCCGCGGTTCCTTCCAAATTGGAGCAACCAGAAGTTTTTACAAACCCAGCGTCAGCTAAACACGACAGTAATTTTTGATTCACCGCCAAGAACATGTTAAACTGTATAGTCTGTTGGCAGCTCTGCGTACCAGATCTATCTACCAGCTAACTTTGATTGACCTATGGTAGTGTTCCTGTTGCCTTCCAGAGTAGCATGGCTGCACCACATACAAAGAAAAATAGGCTTCAAAACATCCATCCATCCATTTTCATTCATGGGTCGCAAGGCCAACATTATAAGCAGAGATGCGCAGACTTCTCTCACTCTAGACACTTCCTCCAGCTCTTCTGGGGCGGGTCTGAGGCATTCCAAGGACACGTTGGAGAGACATAGTGTCCTGGGTCTTCCCCGGGGTCTCCTCCCGGTGGGACATGCCTGGAACACCTCCCTAGGGAGGAGGGACATGCCTGGAACACCTCCCTAGGGAGGAGGGACATGCCTGGAACACCTCCCTAGGGCGGAGGGACATGCCTGGAACACCTCCCTAGGGCGGAGGGACATGCCTGGAACACCTCCCTAGGCTAACCCTAACCCTAACCCTAGCCATAAGAGTCCTCTGGGGACAGAAACTCAGGATCTGAGTCTCACCTGTGTACAGATATGGTGGTTTTCTGAGCTCTCAGGTCCCATAGTTTGATACCCCGGTCTTCTGATACCGTTGCCACCCGCAGGCTCGCTGGGTCAAAACGACATTGTGTGATGGGGGAGCGGTGGTGTCCTGGTGGAGAAAACCAACCTCATGAGGGGCTCACAGAAATATTGTAGGTTAGTGGGGTGGGTGCCGTCATACCGGTAATGCAGTGCAGCGTCCGGCCGCCAACTGTGTCACAAAAATACACGCCATTATGAGAATCTGCAGCGCAGACGAGCAGCCGACCATTGGACGAGCAGCTGCAGGACGTCAGACAGTCGTCCATCCCCACCTCCCACTGGACAACGAGGAGACAAAACCAGCCTGAATAGGGATCTGCACTTTACCTTTGATAGATCCAGGTTCCAGGTGGAACAAGAGGATGAGCAGGGGGGGCAATTTCTGCGTAAATGACTTATAGAGGGATTGCGCATGACGTCACAGATGCGACTTCACAGCTGGTTACGCCCACTGAGTGTCAGAAAGACTGAGTGTCAGAAAGACTGAGTGTCAGAAAGACTGAGTGGCAGCGTAAACCTTCAGTTTGAGCAACTGGAAAACATCTAAAATGGGAAAGAGCTGTTGTGCGATCGACTGTACTCATAGATTTAGCAAGAAATCTGAGTTATCGTTTTACAGACTGCTGAAAAATAAGCTTAAGAAAGACAAATGGATTGCTGCAATTCTCAGAAACAACTGGATTCCAAGCACCGAAACGTGGATTTACAGTTCCCATTTGCACATTTGCATTTTGTATCAGCTAATGTTGGATTTTTGGGTAGCTATCGTTAAACGGTCAAATCATAAAGTTTGGTGTCTTCATCACTTTAACCTGATCCTACTCTTGTAAAAGTCGCCCAAAACGGCATACCCAAAGTAAATTGAAATTAAGTTTATGAGAAAAACATTGAATATTATAGGTTTGGATTGTCAGAATCCCAACTATTTTTTTGGGGGGGTTGCTTTTGTTTTCTGTCTCTGTGTAAACTTTGTGTCTTGTAGTTCAGTTTTGTGGTGTCAGATCTGATCCAGTTACCACAACTTGTCCAGTCTCCAGGTCCCAGGACACCATCTTCTTGTCCCAGGACACCGTCACCATCCTGCACAAACACAAAGACCATCAGCTTGGGTTTTCAGGAATGTACAGTACTGCAACAAGACAACAGCAACAAAACATCACCAAGCACTTTGACGACCTATAACATTCACGGATATATTTGAAAAGTGCTTAAAAACATATAGGTAGGTTTCTCATCAGAGCCAACTATCTTTCCAGTCTTCATCCTCGTCAATGTCTTTCTCCCTTCTGCATCACTAATCTTTGCTAGCTCCTGGTCTATGACAGTCCCCTTTTCTACTCTTAATTGTTTCATTTTCCTGATTCCTCAACTCTTCCAAGTTCTCTTTCAATCTTCTGACGTGTCCATCTCTACTACTCTGCTGTCCCTACGCAATCTGTACTGAATGCATCCTTGATGAAATGGGGAGAGGAGGAATGTACTGTATCTGGGGGTTTTCCTTAGCTACATTAGATACTTTGAAATGGGAGAGGAAACAATGTACAATACATGATTTTCAAAGGTTTAAATCATGGATTGCAGTAACTGAGGAGTTCCACAAGGCTCAGTATTAGGACCTCTCTCTCTCCTACAATTCTACATGCTAACACTCATTTTTAAGACAAATGTTAGTTTACATAAAAATGACTGATTTGCGCTAAATCCGAGGTAACTAGACTAGATTCCTTTTTTGTTCAGATCTGAAGAAGAAAAAAAAGAACCCACCTGTTGGTGTTTGGGATCAGGGAGCACTCAGTGATGGCTTTAGTGTGAACGCCATCAAATGAGCGGAGACGCTGTCTGCTCTGAACATCCTGCACAACAAGAGCAGGATTTTACCGTCATGTATAAATGAAGACATTCATACACAGATCCACACAGAGCAGCAGAAATGGTTACCCAGAGTGCAGCGGTGCAGTCTGCCGAACAGGTGAGGATGCAGCTGTTGTCGCAGCACAGCCGTGCAGCGGTGATGGCGTCACTGTGGGCTCGTAACTCCTTTACGGGAACCTGAACACAACACGATGCCAATTACAACCTGAGCGAAGGGGCGGTTTCTTGCTTTGCGGGAGATCCTTTTATCCAAAGCGACTTACATCTGAGAGAACAAAAACATGGGGAGCAATTAGGGTTAAGGGTCTTGCTCAGGGGCCCAAGATGGTTCATCTTGGTTGTCGTTCTGGGGCTTGAACTTGGGTCCTCCAGACCTAAGCCCACCTCTGTAGCCACTAGAATACCACTCCCCCCAAGAACTGTTAATTAATTATCCACTAATTATCATTATACCACGGTCTGTGTGAATACTGGATTCTGATTGGCTGGCAGGTGTAGGTTAAAAGTGATAACCTCCACCTAGAAAACAAGTTTGGTCAAATTGCCTGATATCTTTAATATCATTGCGCTGGATCAACTGCCAGGTGGTAACCACGGCAACGGAGATTCAGAGAAGAAGGGCCGGCTACCGCAGGACAGCGACATGAGTGATTTTGTCATTTCTTTTAATTTATTTGGTGAATTTAACAATTTTGATGACAGAAGAGGAGAGAAAAGAAAATAGCTGAGCGGACTAGAATATCTCCCGTTACTAAGTCGTATCTCAGGTCCGTCCTAGTTACTGGAGAATCAACACTGTGTCCATTAAGGAGCTTATGGGACGGTAGTGATTGTTCCAGGTATTAGTCAGACCCTCAGGTGTTACCAAGGAAACTGAGTTATGGCTTGTTAAAAAACTTTGTAACTTACCAGGTTCCATCGGCTGCAGACGAGAGATTAAATAGTCGCTCAGCCGCTCAGCTGTGGCTTTCTATAAAAGTAATGATTTACACTGAAAACACAGCATGAATAACTGATTTAATATTTATGTTTTTTGGTAAGTGACCGTGGTATAAGCGGGATAATGCCCTTCGAGGTGGACATTAATATAAATATATGGACTTTGCGTTGGACGGTTCACGCCCCCCCGTCGTCCATATATTTATTTTAATGTCCACCTCAAAGGGCATTATCCCTTACTAAACTAATCTTGTGTGCCGCAGACTGCTCCCAAACACGAGGGGTAAATAATAATATCTCTAAAACACGTAAATTGGCTTTATTAAATGTTCGGTCTTTAGCTGGGGAAACATTTTTAATGAATGATCTTACCACTGAGCACCCTGGGGCCTCATGTACAAAGAATGTGTGGATTTCAACGTGAATCCATGCGTGGAATTCTTGCATATGCAAAAAAAAAAAAAAGCTGCAAGCAGCGATGAACGGGCCCTCGCACCCTTGTGCATGTTCAGGCTGCAGTGGAAGCTTGTATGACTTGATGTAGATTCTTCAGGCCTGGGCATTTAGTGGATGAAACCAGCCACGACTCTCTATATCAAACCATTTAAAAGTTATGGCAGAAAGTAGGAACTATCAGATATCGACCAATCAGATGAAGGGGCGGGGCTAATTTGCACCAATTTTGTTCAAGGACTCAAAACTGAGTCCGATGACACCACCTACAAGTCTTTACGTCAAACCATTCAAAAGTTATAGCAGAAAGTAGGAACTATCAAATATGGACCAGCCAGATGAAGGGGGGGGCGCGCTTTTTGGCGTCTATCGTCGCCACGGTAATGTTTTTGACTGAGAAAAGTAATGCGCATCGTCGCAGGATGGAGACGCATATTTTGATGTATAACACACCTGGGTGCACGTTACGGTTCGGGCCGCATTAATGGCCAAAGAAATGGCATAAATTGCGCCAAAATTACATGATTAATTCAAAATGGCCGACTTCCTGTTAGGTTTCGGCCATGGCGCCAAGAGACTTTTCTTTAAGTTGCGACATGATACGGGTGTGTACCGATTTTCGTGCATGTACAGTACGTAAAACCGTATTGTGGGGCTTGAGGCACAAAGTTTTCAAGGGGGCGCTGTTGAGCCATTTTGCCACACCCATTAATGCAAACCATTAAATATCAAATTTTTCGCCAGGCCTGGCTTGGTGCAAAATTTGGTGACTTTTGGGGCACGTTTAGGGGGGCAAAAAACCTGGAAGGAAGAAGTCTGCATGGTGAAACTCATCACTGGTGAAAAATGGGAAAAGAGAGAGTCGGAAAGCTGAGTGCAGACGGAGAAAAACAAACATCCAGGTTCATTATGACATCTATAAAGAGAAACTTCACTCTTATTACTTACAACTGAGGAATGCAGGAAGTCCTACTTCTCTTACATCATCCATGGATGGATGGAAAGGGAGTAAAACTCCAACAAAAACATTCACAATTTTATAAATGTTGAAATTTGCAAATGCAAATCTGTATTAGTGAGATTTAGCATTTTAACTTTACAAACTAACAGAAAAAACCCCCTGAGAACTATTTTGGTAATAATTAAATAACTATTCTCAGGTGCCCATCACCCCTCCTGTCTTTCCTTTCTCATATTAATTATAAGTATCTCATAACCATCATTGTTCTCCATTGTTCTTGTAGTTTGTTGTGCTGCTCTGCCCCCCTTTTCTCTTCTGTGCATGTTTGCAGGCCAGAGCTTCAGGAGCTGCATGCTGCCTTGTGTCACACCGTGGTGAGGTTGTCTTGTCTTGGGTTTGTTTTGTCCTGTCATTTCCTGTTTTATTTTGAAAGGTAATTCTCCTCTTGTTTCAGGTCCCTTGCCCTTCCTCATGTGTCAGTCTGATTGTCCTAAGTGTTTCCACCTGTCTCCTATTTCCCTCCATGTGTTTAAATAGTCTGTGTTCCCCTTGTCTTGTGTAGAGTGTCTTCGTCCTTGTCCTGCACCAGAGTCTTGGTCCACGTCCACATATAATCGCCTTAGTGAGCCGTATGTTCCTTGTGACCAGTGATTTTTTTGTTTGTTAACTTATACAGGACTGTCTCAGAAAATTAGAATATTGTGATTTTCTGTAATGCAATTAAAAAAACAAAAATGCCATACATTCTGGATTCATTACAAATCAACTGAAATATTGCAAGCCTTTTATTTTAATATTGCTGATCATGGTTTACAGCTTAAGAAAACTCAAATATCCTATCTAAAAAAATTAGAATATTCTGGGATTCTTAATCTTAAACTGTAAACCATAATCAGCAATATTAAAATAATAAAAGGCTTGCAATATTTCAGTTGATTTGTAATGAATCCAGAATGTATGACATTTTTGTTTTTTTAATTGCATTACAGAAAATAAAGAACTTCATCACAATATTCTAATTTTCTGAAACAGTCCTGTATAGCTTAGATTCATAGTTCTTGGTTTTTTCCTTGTTAAGAGTGGTTGGTGTTTGTAGCCAAATTATTTTATATAGGCAGGTTTTTCCTCCATATGGAGCATTTTGTGTTTATTTGTTTTGTTTTTATTAGTTATTTTTTCCTCCTCTTGTGTTTATTGTTCTCTCTATGGTCAGAGTATAGTGTAGGGTTGCCACCCGTCCCTTGAAATACGGAATTGTTATGTAATTGGGAATTAAAAGTTGTGTTCCGTATTGAACCAATACAGACACATATTATGCTATTATTTATTGATGTCATAATATACAGGTGAAGGTCGGAAAATTTTAATATATTGCAAAACTTAATTTGTAAATTCAACTAAAGGTGAAACAAATATATTATTTCCCACTACATTCAAAGTGAGATATTTCAAGCCTTTATTTGTTATAATTTTGGTGATTAGGGCGCACAGTTTATGAAAACCCCAAATAAAAAATCTCTATATTATGAAATCAATAAACAATTCAATCATCAAAATTATAACAAATGAAGGCTTAAAATATCTCACTTTGCGTGTAATGAGACTATGTAATAGATTAGTTTCACCTTTTAAGTTGAATTATTGAAATAAATTCATTTTTACACCATATTCCAACTTTCCGACCTTCACCTGTATCTATATTTATATTTACTTGCATGTACATCTTGGCTGATGGTTGTCTGTCTGTACAGTCATGCAAGTTCAATGCTATTAAAGCACTTTAAAATGTAAATCAAAGCATTTTGTTTTTTTCATATAAAATAAATACATTTCTAAGCAGTTTAGAAGTTTTGGTTGTGTCAATTTTTTGCGCTGCTGAAATCAGGGCGTCCCTTATTTCTATCTCTCTGAAAGGTGGGAACCTTAACTACAGGGCTGAAAGGGCTGGTTTTGGATTTGGATAGGGCTGTTGTCCAGTTCTGGTTAAAGTTCAGTCTTGGTTCGGTTGTGGTGTACCTGATGGTCCCGGTTCCTCCGCTCCTCCTCCCCCGACCGAGGACCCAGCGCTCCCAGCTCCATCTCAGTTTTCCTCCGGGACGCCGCGTGGTTGCCGTAGCAACAAGCCCGCACTGGGGCCTTCAGGTGGCCTGGGACAAAAGAACTCTGAGGCGGCGCCTACGAGAGGTGTTTTTTTTTTAATTGACAGATCCAATTAATTGACAAACAAAGAAAACTTCACTTCTATCAAAATTTTTAATTTAAAAGAAAAACAGTGTTCAAATGCATTTTTTTGAGTCTCAAATATTTTTTTTGCATTCAAACACTTTTTTTCTTTGATTGAAAAAAATGTTTTTCATTGGAGTGAAAAATGTTTTTTATTGAAAATATATTTTTTGATTTATGCAATGTTTTTTTTTGATTGAATAATCTACCTCCATACATACACGGGGCGACCGGGACCCTCGGTCACCGGCAGGTGGCGCCATTTCTCGGGTTGGTCGCCGGCGCCTCTCGTCCCCGGTGCAGCGTGTCCCTCCGCGGATCCCGTAGCTGCTGTTCAGACATGGCGTCCGACAGCGACAGCGAGCAGGACTTCGTGAGCTTCGGGACTCCACTGGAGCCTCTGGAGGAAGGTAGGGGCCCCCACGACCCTGCACAAACACGCACACACCCGCCACGTCCAGGCGGAGCACAGCCGCGCCGCTAACGCTGCAGGAGCCGGAGCTCCGGGGGAATGATGGGCACGCAAACCGCCGGAACGCCAGCACGCTGATGAAGCCTGATTTATGGTACCACGTTAAATCGACGCAGAGCCTACGGCGTAAACTACGCGTAGGCTACGCCGTAGGCTCTGCGTCGATTTAACGCGGAACCATAAATCAGCCTTCACTCCGTGTCTCCAGGGGTGAGGGGTTGATGTTTACCCGCCTGGAGCAGCCCTCACCTCGGACTCCCCGTCTCCCTCGTCCCGGGACCTCGTCCCGGATCACACCTAGATACAGTACTTGAGTTGTAAAAAGAAATCAGGGGGGATGGTGGATTTTATCATATGGGGACAGATAATTTGTGCTGATTACAAATAATATAATATATTACAAATAATAGAGGGTTTTCACCGACGTCACGAAATGGGCGGTACCGCGACCCGGCAGCCATAGCGGCGGGATTATTTGTAGGCAGAGTGGAGGCTCTGGAGGGCTGGAGGTTGAACAACAACAACAAAGCGGCTAACATGTAAAATTTGACCATGTCAAAACCACGGAAAACCTCGGCAAAACGTGGGGAAGATACCAGATACCGGGAAGGACTTGGTCCTCCAGAAAGGGCGAGGTATAAAGAGAAATTAAACCTTTTAGGTGGCCATGATCCGTACGAGCTGGAGCAAACAACGTGGACCACGGATGACCCGACTATTCTGCCAACGATTAAATATCCTGACATCGTGAATTACCTCATTTTTTTTACCAAATGGACCCCCATTTGTACACTGGCAGAGTAGGGTGCTAGAAATTTAGTTTGAGAAACTCTGTTGTAAGGCTATGAAATGAATAAATCATGGCGAGCAATAACGCTAAATATACAGTAGATTATTATATTATTGTATTTATTTTTCACTTACCTGACAATAAATGTGAAGAACAAACACGAATGTTGTCAAGATTCTTGCCCGTAAAGTTCTGTTTCAGTGCAGCAAGCCACAGACGTCTCCTTTCTTCTGATAAGTTTCGGCAAGTATCTCCCTGATTTGTGATAACTTTTGGAAGTCTGTAAAACTCCAGGTGTTTTTCTCGGTCAGACCAATTTGTACAACCGTACACACGGCAATAATTGACCATTTTCCACGCGGATTGTGATTACGGTTTATGAAGGAGCAGAAATGTGCAGTCTCTCATACGCTCTGGCTTTGTTTTGGTCTGGGGGGGTGGGGGGTATATCTCCGTAATGGCGACTCGCGTTTGGTGACGTCACGTGAAAGCCCTGTATAGCAGTGACCAAAACACCTGCAGAAATACTGCAGGAATGACATAGCAGCAGTTAAATGCAGCCTTCTGTAAGCTTTAAATATCCACTGGGCTTACATCAAATACATCAAAACACAACAATAAAAAACACTTTTCTGAACTTATCAATATGACTCTGTCCTTCACAGGATAAGTAACATGGATCACTGCAAAAACTCACAATCTTAACAAGAATATTTGTCTTATTTCTAGTTAAAATGTCTCATTTTAGTAAAAAGAAATCTCATTACACTTAAAACAAGACTCATCACTGGAAAAAACAACAAATTTTCACCTGTTTCAAGTAGATTTTCACTTGAAATAAGTAGAAAAATCTGCCAGTTTCTTATTTATCAAAGATAAATAAGATAAATCTTGTCCCACTGGCAGATTTTTCTACTTATTTCAGTGAAAATGTACTTGAAACAGGTGAAAATGGTCAAATAAGTTATTTTTCTGGTGATGACTCTAAATGTTGAAATAGCAGTAAACCACATTCATTGATGAAATGACATAAGGGATGGAAAGAGGGGATGGCAGTTTTACAGGGGGGATGATTTGGACTGTTTTTATCCCCCCTCAACTCCAGTACTGCCTAGATACCCCGACCAACAGAACCTGGCCTGTGTTCAGGTGGCCTGAACGAGATGTGATTAAAGCACCAGTGATGGTTAGAAACACACTGGTTGTTGGGTCTGTAGCCTAGCAACAGCAGAGCTGAGGATGGAGGGATGTAAACCGCTACAACAGCTGTCTCTAGATGGTCAGGGTGGGCTCTCCCAGCCAGCAGCTCAGGATCCGGCTGCAGGAACCACGTTTCACCGTCAAGTC
Source organism: Cololabis saira (assembly GCF_033807715.1). Lineage (NCBI taxonomy): Eukaryota > Metazoa > Chordata > Actinopteri > Beloniformes > Belonidae > Cololabis > Cololabis saira. The sequence goes on along the minus strand of NC_084588.1, from coordinate 4,556,836 downwards.
CTGGAAATATAAATTCAATAAAGAAAAACACCCACATCAGGGTATCCACATCCATCTGAGCCCACCGGAGTCGTGGTCCCGCTGGGAGGATCTGATGTGGGATTAAAGTGTGTGTGTGTGTGTGTGTGTGTGTGTGTGTGTGTGTGTGTGTGTGTGTGTGTGTGTGTGTGTGTGTGTGTGTGTGTGTGTGTGTGTGTGTGTGTGTGTGTGTGTGTGTGTGTGTGTGTGTGTGTGTGTGTGTGTGTGTGTGTGTGTGTGTGTGTGTGTGTGTGTGTGTGTGTGTGTCCGTCCCCAGACGAGCCCCTCAGGAAGCCCGTCCCGCTGCACGACCAGACGGTGAAGGATGAGAAGGGACGGTACCAGAGGTTCCACGGAGCCTTCACCGGAGGATTCTCAGCCGGATACTTCAACTCGGTCGGGTCCAAGGAAGGTCAGCCTGTCCTACACCTGTCTTACACCTGAACGCGCCTGTCCTACACCTGTCTTACACCTAGGGCTGAACCATTAATTGCATTTGCGATAATATCGCGATGTGATAAAACAAGATTTTCTAACCGCAAAGGCTGCGATTTGACCAGTCACGTGATCTGGTCACGTTGCGAGTGAGCAGAGCCGGCAGGGGAAAAAAGTCAACAGTAGGGCTGTTCGATTTTGCCCAAAAATAAAATCTTGATTTTTTTCTCTCAAAATCCGATTTTCGATTACGATTACCATTATTATTGAATTGACAAAAGGCAAAGAAATGATTTCAAATATGCTGTTTTTCTATTGAACATTTGCCCCATTGGGCTTTAAGTGCAAACTTTGCTCTTATTAAACCAAAAATGAATGAATAAAGTGCAAAGCTCTGTAAAATAAGTTGAAAAAAAGTTTTAAAAAATATAATAAAATATAAAGTTTTATCTCTGAAAAAAAAATCAGCAAATCAGCACTTGCAAACATACAGTAAGTTATATTTCCAATTAAATAAAACAAGACATTTTCTAATTAAACTAAACTGGGTCTTTGCATGCTAAATAATAATGCAACCCATGAAGGAGGTAGAGGTGTGGAATGTCAGTCATTACATTTGCTATTCACATTTGCAAGTTTTTTGCAAGGAACACGAGCCGGTCTACGGCATCTGGCTTGAGGGATGCCCGGTGGCATGTTACAACGCCCCCTCCTACACTAAAGAGCCTCTCCCATGGGGCACTTGTCGCAGGTATTGAGAGGTGATTCCATCAATCATTAATATGTGTGCAGACAAGGTAAAAAAAAGTTAGAAAAATCGATTTTACGAGTTTCACGTTTTAACATCGTTCTAATTACATAATCGCGATTACGATTTAAAATCGATTAATCGAACAGCCCTAGTGCCGCGTAACCTAAATCTACCATGGCATCAGTGTTAGGGCTCGGCCAGGCGGGGCTTTATAAATATTCAATTTCATTCAATTTTATTTATATAGCGTCTAATACAACAGAGTTGTCTCTAGACGCTTTACAGAGACCCATACCCAGAACATGACCCCCGAGCAGTTATTTCATAAACAATGGCAGGTAAAAACTCCCCTAGTGGGAGAAAAACCTTAAGCCAAACAGTGGCAAGGAAAAACTCCCCTTTAGGAGGGAAGAAACCTTGAGCAGGACCAGGCTCATAAGGGGGGACCCTCCTGCCGAGGGCCAGACTGGTGGGTCAGGGACGGCAACAGCACAGCAGGCAGGTGGAAGCAGCAACGGGATGACCAGGGGTGGGGACCGCAGGCCAGCACGCAGCTCCCGAAGCTCCGGCCCAATCAACAAGTCCCAGGTTGGGGTGCAGGGTCGGGGAAGGGTTGAAAAGGGGCAGGGCCAAGGAGAGGAGTCTTGACGGACAAACCTTCTCCCCCGCCTGCCCGGGCTGTTACCCTGCCCCCCTCACTCCCACGCTGCAGGTTCCGGTGTCCGGCAAAGGATGCTGCAACATGGACAATATATGGGCTTTATAAATGTATTAAATATATGAGCGCAGCGTCGGTGTGGCGAGGAGCTGCGTGCGGTGACGAGCACGAGCCGGGTGCCGGCGGACAGTGGAGTCGCGCTGTGAAGGCTGAATTATGGTTCTGCGTCAAATCGACGCAGAGCCTACGCCGTAGGGTGCGCGTCGCTGCGTACCCTGCGGCGTAGGCTCTGCGTTGGTGTAACGTGGAACCAAATCAGCCTTAAACCACCTGCAGCCCGTCAGCTCATCAGGAAGTTAAAGAACGGCTGCCAGTTGTTCATTGCTGGTTGGTTTTGTTAACTCTGAGCTTTGTTGGTTTGTTTGTTAGTTTGCTGGTGTTTTTTTTCTCCCTGTGATTTTTGAGTTATTTATGAAGAAGTTCTGAGTTCCCTGTGAGGAACATTTTTTTTGTTCCCTGTGGGAGTTTTTCTGTGTTTTTCTATTAAACTACACCTTGTTTTGGCTAAAGTTTAACCCGGTTTGGTGTCGTGTGATTGGGTTCAGAGAACGACCCATAACACTCGTGTACAGACGTGTGTAGACGTGTTAAAGAGGTAAAGACACAGATTAGTTTTCTTTATTGTTGTAATCTGTGTTTTAAATACATCTGACATTGTTTATTATAAAACAGACTGATTTATTGCTTGTGTAGTTTAAAAATACATGAGAACAGGACCTTGAAAAAAATAATTGCATATTAAATCGCAATATTGAGGAAAAAAATCGCAATTAGATTATTTTCAAAAATCGTTCAGCCCTACTTACACCTATCCTACACCTGTCCCACACCTGTCCCACACCGGTCCTACACCTGTCCTACACCTGTCCTACACCTGTCCTACACCTGTCCTACACCTGTCCTACACCTGTCCTACACCTGTCCTACACCTGTCCTTCACCGTTCCTGTGAGTGTTTCTGACCGCTCCATCCTCCTGGTTCCAGGCTGGGCTCCTTCAGCCTTTGTGTCGTCACGACAACAGAAGAATGAGCAGCAGCATGCCAGACCGGAGGACTTCATGGACGAGGAGGTACGTGGACTGAGACTGGGCTGGTGCTGGTGCTGGTACTGGTTGGGGAACCAGAACCAGCCCCAGACAGGCCCACTTCGAGGGGGTGACGGGTGTTGTGAGGTTGTGTGACCGAGTCTTCGCTGACCCCAGGACTTTGGCGAGCACGGCATCGCTCCCAGGGAGATCACCACCAGCCAGGAGTTCTGGTCGGGTCGGAAGGACCGCACTGCGGAGAAGGCCCGGGCCATCAACGCCCAGAGCGCCCTGATCCCCGGAGACACGCTGCTGGAGGACCTGATCGCCCCCGCCAGGTAACCAGCCCAGCTGGGGAACCCAGGGAGTCCTCTCCTCTCCTTGGCGTCATCTCTGTTTTGTTGCAGTACATCCTGGAATGAAAGAGGGCTTTGTTCTGGAGAATTGACATCTATTTAAAGGGGACCTATTATGAAAAACAGGTTTTTTCTTGCTTTAACATATATAAAGTGGTCTCCCCTCAGCCTGCTAACTCAGAGAAGGAGGAAAGAAACCAAATTCTGCAGTGTCTGTACAGCCGCCCGGATGATCCGTCCAGTGTGATGTGGATCTACGAGCCAATAAGATTCTGCGCATTTTCGTTACGTAACCAAAATGCAAACCACGGCCACAACTATAAAACCGTGTAACTGCATGAGCGTCCGACTATCGTAGCACTGCGTGACATCGTCTCTCTGTCCATCTCCCTCCAGCAGCTGCCACTTTATTGAGGTTTTTATAGTGAAATGAGGAGGAATCATAGAGATAACTTCTCATTTCAACTAACTGGATCAGCCGTTCCTCATCATGACTGTTTCCTACAGCGCTTTCAACCGGCTTTCAATGCGAGCGACAGGAAGAAAATAGAAGCAGGGCGTCCGACAAATGTTCAGCTCAAAACGGCCAGTTAGGACAGTCCAATAGAAAATAAAGCAATGGAATTGATTTTGTCGGTGACGCTCGCTCGCATCGCATGCAGTTATTAGGACACGGTGTAACTCCGCCATGGATGTATTAAATAACCTGCATAGGAGACAGGAAAATGGCCGCCCATTCATTTCAATGTAAGTTGCTCAACAGCGCATACGCCGAAAAATTTCATGACTTCCGGGTTTACTTCCACGTTAAATACCACATTTATTAGTTTATTGTTTATTTTTTAATACCAAAGAGCGAAATTACCGGAGTCAAATTCCTTGTTGGACAATGTTCGAACCTGGCCAATAAAGCTGATTCTGATTCTGATCAAGGGGCCCATAGAGCATGCGCAGTTGAGTCACCTCCCATGATGCTCTGGGGCCTCCCATCATGCCCCGGGGCAATGACGCGAGTATTAATATAATATGTATTAATATAATATATTAATTAATGTCTATTATTACATGTATAGTATTACATATATTATTAATGTATTAATATAATATAATTACATAATATATATTAATATAAACATCCGTGGAATGCACGGACACGGCTGTGACGTCAGCCGTGACGTCACGCCCAGAAAGAGACTTTTCTTTGACTTTTCTGGCCGTTATTAAACATTTTTGACGGATAGTCCATGACTTAAAAATATAGAATACAAAGATTAGTAATTGCCGGTGATTACAGCTGGAGGTTCCTGTGAACAGTTTTAGAGGCTTCTCTTTTACTATTGCGGTCTATGGGAAAAAAGCTTTCTGGGCCCCATGGGATTTTTTGTTGCAGTACCGCGGCTGGACACTGGAAAAAATGGCGTGCCTTCTGAGTGCGAGACTGGGGGGCTGACCTCCACCGGCTGGAGCTTCCTCCATTTTTTCCGTAGCGGTGTATCGCGTCATTCAGGCAGCCAATCAGCACAGAGCCTCATTATCATAGCCCCGCCCACTCAGAATTCCGCATAGATAATGAGGTTAGAGAATGAGAAGATAAAGACATGGCTCAGAGGCTGAATTTCTAATTTATTTAGCAAAAAAAATCAAAAGCTTGTTTTTAAGACATTCAAGGCCTGTTTAAAATAGACATTAGATGTCATAATAGGTCCCCTTTAAATTCTAGCCGCCCCCGCTCCTTTCGGCCAATCCAGAGCGGCAGGGTTTGCAGCACAATATAAATATGTCTCAAAGGTCATTTTGGTGGAGAAGTCAGGAATGATGAGCCTCCAGCCGGGGCAGGAGGGCCGGGGCGGTAGGGCCGGGGCGGTAGGAGTTTAGATAAGAGCCCGTCTACATTTCAGGTTGTATGTGCCAAAATATTTGAAGACGCACCAAGGAGGACTGTGGAATATGTTTGCACTGAGCTGTAGAGGCTCCGTCCGTCTGTTCCCATGGTAACGTATCTGGCTCAGCTCTGGCTGCTCTAAGGTGCCTGGCTTTGTCTCCAGGTCTTCCATGGGGGTGGAGCTGCTCAGGGCCATGGGCTGGAGGGAAGGCCAGGGCGTCGGACCTCGGGTGAAGAGGAAGGCTCGCAGGCAGCAGACCGGTACGTACGGGATTCCCCTCAGGAGAGGATGCTGCTGTAGTTCTCAGACTGACCTGAAATGGTTGACCGCAGGCCAGCAAGCAGCTCCCGAAGCTCCGGCCTGCAAACATGCACATAAGAGAAAAAAGGGGGCCGGCACAAGAAACTGCAGGAGCGATGGACAAAAATGATAGCTATGAGATACTTATAATAAATAAAAATGGAAAAGGAGAAGAGAGGAAGGGAAAAGGAGAATAAGCAGGTCTCATTTCAGGTCTCACTTAAAATTTAACTAGAACTTAAAATTTGCTTGACACAAATGAAAGTTCAATTGAAACACGTGGGAAAAACACCTAACCTTTTAAAGGAGCATGAGGCTCCTTTTAAGAAATGAGACTCTCTAGCGCCACCCTTCACCACGACGGCCGTCGGGGGTACTGCAGCCAACAGTGAAGCCGGCACGGGAGAACGGGGAGAACGTGCATGCAGCGTCATGTGACGTCACATCCGCAACCCAGCGCGGGAAATTCGGGACCGAATTTCAGCACATTTTGCAGCACACAGCCTGTTCAAGGCAAAGGAGAGATACACTAGAGGAATCATTCTTTTTGGTTTGGAACGCTTCATCTGACATTATTACTAGAAAACTTAAAATGTATACAGATTTTTTTCATAAATCTTGCCACAATCCGGCCTCAAGCTCCTTTAAGTGATGTGTGTTATCAGGTGTAATGGCATTTTTAGGTTAGAAATAAGTCCTAGTAATGTCAATTAACATCTAACATCTTATGTATATTTATAATTGCTCTTTAACTAAACAAAAATATGTTTTAACCCGATTAATCGATGGAATTTTCAGTACAATACTCGATTACTAAAATATTCCATAGCTTCAGCCCTAGATTGATCATTAAGCTAATGGAACAAAGTTTTTATTATTGTAGATGGAGAGGACCCAGCATTCATCCCTGAGGAGCTCCAAGCCTTATTTCAGCTGGTAGACTCACAATCAGTGTGAGAAGGTGATGAAAGATGAGCCGTGACCTCCTCCAAATGTTTTCAGTGTTTTATTAATTTTTTTATTTTATTCTTCATTCATTAAAATAAAAACAAAACAGTTCAATATAATTACAACCAATCTCTTTCCTTGAATGAAAGGGAACAGAAAGAAGACTAAGCTTATTTTGTCCCTTTCTCCTAAGAAATCAATTTTCAAGAATGTAATAATAAAAAATAAATGACAAATTACGCAATTTAAAAAAAAAACACTTTACAAAAAACGTAATTAAAAAAACAAACAAAAAATAAAACCAAAACTACAACAAAGTTATAAAACAACACAAAATAGCTTTCGTCAAACACAGATAGTCGTATTCTTTTTTGATTCAAAGAAAAGAAAATGACTGACAACGGTGCTAAAAAGAGAGAGAAAGAAAAGAAAACCCACCTAACTTAACAATGATCATGAAATTTGTTCATCAAACTGGCTTTTATTATTCTTTTAAATGTAATGTTTGCTTCTGTATGCAGATTGTTCCATAAACTGATGCCTTTTGCAGAAACACAACGTTAATTCCATTCATTTTGTCCTGAATTTGTTTTTTTTTAACGATCTCTGTTCCTTTTACGTTATACTTATTTTCTCTTTTTTCAAATTATTTTCTGTATATTGATTGGCAAATTTTTCTTATGAGCGTTCCACATAATTTGCAGAATTCTGTGGTTCACTAATTCAGTCTGTCTTGAGTTTTTTCCGTGTTTCCATGTCTGCTTTGTGCATTCGTGCATCTGTAAATATTTGTTTTCCTCCGGACAGAAAGTGCAGTCCAGGTTCCCGCCCGTGTGCCACGCACTGCTGGTTCAGAGGACTCTGAGGTGGGTGAGGAGTGGCGGATGTTCTGACGGACCCGCAGTACTCTGAAAGGCTGGAGATTAACGTCTCTGCTCAACTAGGGTGAAGAGGATGACGAGTTTGCCCCCGAGAATACGACGTTTGCACCGAAGGATGTAACTCCGGTGGACTTCACCCCAAAGACGGGGGTCCAGGGCCTGGGGTACCACGGACTGGACCCGGGCCTGGCGCTGCGGGGCCTGGGAGCAGCAGAACACATCGACCTGTTCACCCCTCAGTCCGACAAGAGGAGTCGCCTGTTTGGAGACAAAGGAAGGAAGTCGAGGAGAGGAGGGGTCGCTGGACAGGTGGGCCTTACTCCATGTAACCTCCTTTAGGTAGTCTGTCTGGCCTTCGGCAGGAGGGTCCCCCCTTATGAGCCAGGTCCTGGTCCAGGTTTCTTCCTCCTAAAGGGGAGTTTTTCCTTAATTGCTCGGGGGTTTATGTTTATGTTTATGTTCATGTTCTGGATCTCTGGAAAGCGTCTAGAGACAACATCTGTTGTATTAGACGCTATATAAATAAAATTGAATTGAAAATTGAATTGAATTGAATAGGTAGTTAACACAGCTGCAACCAATCAATATAACCAATCAATGAGCAGAAAAGTGACGCTACCTAACGTTCACCACAAAGGGCAGCAGTGAATAGTAAGGTGCCCAACAATAAACCTTGGAGTACTCCAGAAGACAAAGTACTCCTCAAAGTACTCCTCAAACAAATCTGAAAAGGTCTCGTCATCCGATGGTGAACCGTCCAAGTGCCGTAGTCTTTGTGCCACTCTATCTCTGCTGTAGTCTCACTCTTCTTTGGTTGTAGAATAGGGGTGTAACGATATACTAATCTCACGATACGGTACGATACACGATATTGAGGTCATGATAACGATACGATATTATAGCAGTATTTTTTTAACAACCTTGAATGAGGAACATATGACTGGAAAAAAATGTCTTTTATTTGAAAGCCAGGCCAACCATTTTCCACAAACTGAACTAAAAGTAAATGTCAGGTTTGCATTATGCATCTTCAGTTTCATACAAGTACAAATATTTTGCCACAAACTGAATAGTTTCTCTCATGTATGATTTGACTTTTTTCTTTTCCAGAAAAAACAACTAAAATTAAATAAATAAATAAATAAATAAAAACACTATGAAAACTCAAAATGCAACATGACTGTTATTTAGCTTATGAAAGAGCTAAGAGGGGTTCTCTTACAATGTTTGCAGATTGTTTGCGCCTTATCAGCCACTCGGTCCCCGTTTCTATCCACAACTGGAAATCCGAAATGCCGGGTGACATAAATGTGGTGGGGGCGTCTTCTATTGCTACGTTGTTTTCCATTCTACTTGTAAATCCTACACTCCACTGAAACAAGCATTGGAAAGATGGGAGAGGGGGGTGCGGTGCAGATTAGTCACCACCAGCTCAGAGCGCCCTCTTGTGTTAAAACAAAATCACTACATTGAAAAAGAAATCAGCGTCTGCTTGTATTGACTGGATAAATTTGTCCCAATATGGCGCTACAGTTTGTCACCTCCACGACACGTATTGTGATGTTTTTGTATCGCAAAATTTCGTGGCACGATATATTGTTACACCCCTATTGTAGAACAGGAATCTCAGGAGTAGGACTTGTTAGAATGGGTTAAGACAACGGTGTGGTGATCTCTGACCTCCAGGCCTTCGGTGTGGGCGCGCTAGAGGACGATGATGAAGACATCTACCACCGAGACTCCATGTCCAGGTACGACACTGTCCTGGGAGGAGAGGAGCCCGGAGACGGACTGTACGGGTGGACGGCGCCGCGACAGTACAAGAAGACAGGTAAGGCCGTCTGGAAGCACCAGGAGAGTCTTGGGGGGTGTCTGAACAACGCTGTCCTCGGTGTCTCCACACGTGCACCAAACCAGAACAGCTGCAGACCTCCTAGTTCGGAGCTCTGCAAGTTCAGGTTTGGACACGTGTCCCGACCACTTTTCTGCAAACAGTGCGTGGATATACGACCTCAAATCAGAAGGTTTTGGTGCCAGATAGGAGACGTAGATGATGGTGGAAGGAGGAGTACCTCCACCTTGACTCAGACTGTTGTTTCTGTTAGAGGGCTGCATTGGGATCGGGTCCCACGGGACCCAACGCAAATCTGGCGGGAGCGGGCAGTTTGAACTTTGCTGCGGGCGGCAAAAAAACCTATATATGTATACATATATATATATATATATATATATATATATATATATATATATATATATATATATATATATATACACACACAGGACTGTCTCAGAAAATAAGAATATTGTGATAAAGTTCTTTATTTTCTGTAATACAATTTGAAAAAAACTAAAATGTCATACATTCTGGATTCATTACAAATCAACTGAAATATTGCAAGCCTTTTATTATTTTAATATTGCTGATTATGGTTTACAGTTTAAGATTAAGATTCCCAGAATATTCAAATTTTTTTAGATGGTATATTTGAGTTTTCTTAAGCTGTGTGTGTGTATATGTGTGTGTATATATATATATATATATATATATATATATATATATATATATATATATATATATATATATATATAAAAAATGTACTGACAAATAAAGATTATTATTATCATTACGATTTTACTCAATTGGGGCCCCTGAGCACAATCGTGCCCAAGGCCCTGCAGAAACTAGAGACACCCCTGCAGAATCTGTTTCCAGATGTCAGTGCTGACACTTTTGCGTGTCTTTGTGTGTCCAGACAGAAGCAAAGACGTGGCGTACATCGGTAAGATTCTGGACGGCTTCACTTTGGCCCAGAAAGCAGCCGAGGACAAAGTGGTGAGCAGCTCTCCGTCTGCTGACACGTTAGCGTCTCGCCGAAGGTTCTTCTCACTGTCGCTGTCGCTCTCTAGATCTTCCCTCCTCCCGTTCTGCCTCGTGACTATCGGCCGGTCCACTACTTCCGGCCGCCGGTCGAGATCTCCAAGCTCTCGGGGGTCAGTCCGGCTCTGGCGGAGGCCCTGAAGGCCTCCAGGGGCCACATGGTCACGGAGGAGCCTCAGAAAGGAGGACGCCATCAGCTGGACTCTGGCCAGAGGAGGACGCTGCTGGGAGAGGAGGCTCTGCAAGGTTAGCACACTTCAACATTAGTATTAGACATTATGTCACAAACCATAAGGAAAAGGAATTGGTCAGTAAAAACCCACATGACATAGAAGAATATTTTATTAGGGTTCTAGAGAAGCATTTCCCAAAAAAAAAACACATATCTAATTTATATAAAAGTTTAGCAACAGGTACCTTGCAAAACACACTGCAAAAACTCAAAATCTTAACAAGAATATTTGTCTTATTTCTAGTTAAAATGTCTCATTTTTAGTCAAAAAAATCTCATTACACTTAAAACAAGACTCATCACTGGAAAAAACAACAATTTTCACCTGTTTCAAGTAGATTTTCACTTGAAATAAGTAGAAAAATCTGCCAATGGATCAAGATTTTGTTGCTTGTAATACGAAGATAAATCTTGTCCCACTGGCAGATTTTTCTACTTATTTCAAGTGAAAATTTACTTGAAACAGGTGAAAATTGTCAAATAAAAAGTTATTTTTCTGGTAATGACTGCTTCATCGCTGCTTGCAGCTTTAATTTACCTTGCTTTTGTCAGATTCATTTCTGGTCTGCTCTATATTCACCTACTCTGTTTGATGTTGTATGTCAGGATATGTTCTGTAAAATGTTTTAATAAAAAGTTAAAAAAAAAAAAATAATATTAAATGAAAATCTGACTTAATTCTCAGCACTGGAGCGACTCCACCCTCTGCTTCATGTTTCTGGTTCCCTTCAGGGCCCAGTTCAGTCCTGGAGCTGCTGAGGCCTGAAGACAGACAGCGTCTGCTGAGCCTCCGCGGACCCTCCACTCCTGCCTCCTCGGCTCCTCTGTCCTCGGCTCCTCCGCCCTCGGGTCTCCCGCAGCACCAGGAGGCTCTGGCGGCCTGGAGAGGAGTCTCCGCCTCCCCGCAAACCTTCAAACCCTTCGAGCAGAACCCCAGCAAGCAGGCGCGCTACGACCTGTACCTGACCGGCCTCCAGCGGGGGGACAGAGGTAGGACGCTGCATTTATTTATTTATTTAAAAGTTCAGTTATCAGGGACATTGCACATTAATAATACATTTAAACACATGTAAAATATGCCAGAATTAGCCAAAAAGGCTACTGTATTTTGCATCTGCTGTCCCTGGACTGGTGTAAAATAGTCAACCTGAAAGAAACAATATTAAGATATAATCAATCAATCAATAAAAATGTCCAAATAAGAAGGCTACATCAGAATGAAGATTAAAAGGTAAGAGACTAAGCTAAAACACATACACACACAGGTTAACATAAGCTCAACAACAGACAATTGCTACAAACGAAAACAGAAACAACATGAAGCAGCAACAGTAACATCAACATTAATAACAAGACACAGTAACACACTAACAGGCCAAAAACAAACAAGACAAAAGCACTAAACACAGAATAAAAAGCCATGCACAAAAAGCAACAGACAAACTAGACAAACTAATAGGTAACATGCCAGGTGGATCAGACAAACACCGACAGGCAGGGCAGCAAAGCAGGAAAATGAAGCACTAAAGTTTAATGTTGACAGCCTTGGCCACTAATGGCGCTTTTCCACTAGTCCCGCCTCCGCCCGGCTCGGCTCGGTGCGGCTCGTCGCGGCTCCACCCGTTTTGTCCCCGTTTGTTTTTCCACCCCCAGGTGAGAAGTGGGCAGGTTGGGGTGAAGCTGCTGTGACGTACTCGATTGCGCAACACCTTTGTTCATGTCGGTGCTGATGAGAAATCAGCTGGAGCCGCGAGCGGCTGAGAAGAAAACAGCCCGTCTACATCCCTTTTTTAATTCTCTCCTCAGTCACCAGGTTTATGAACATCTGCACCTCAGAGTTGGATCACCAAACAGACGTTGTGCTGTATAATAAAATCGCCGCGAGTCGCCTCGCGCTGACTCCCGCTTCCTGATTCAAACGTCTGCCGGCCACGCCCCTCGACCAATCAGGGGCCTGTAGTTTGATGACGGCCCCGCCTCCTGACCAATCAGTGGCGTGGAGGGTGGTGACCTCAGAAATAGTCCCTGCTCAGCCCGGATAGAACCTCTGCAGAATGGTTACAGAAATAGTATCGGCTTGGAGCGGCTCTACCCGTCTCAGCCCCTAGTGCAAAAGCACAAAACGGGGCCGTGGCGGGTAGAACCGAGGTGAAGCGGGACTAGTGCAAAAGGGCCACTTTTAATTAACCACTTGTTTAGATACAATTTAAAAGAAGCATAATTTGATTGGTTTCTAATCTCAGTTGATATCCACCTCCGCCGCTCCTCACAGCCGTACAACAACCGTACAACAGCCGTCCCTGTCCCCCAGTGGTGGACGTGTGTGGGTCAATGATGAATAAGGATTTTCAACAGGTCCATTTTAAAATATAAAAAAAAAAAATATCTATCGCAGTAGTTCAAACATTAAGAATGTTGTGTACACATACATTTGAATGATTGAATTAATTAATTTTTATTTCGAACATGTATATAAAAATGAAAGTAAAAATAAAAAGATAAACATTTACATCTTCATATTCACATATGTTCGAAAAAAAGGACTAGGAAGAAGTTTACACTTTTTCTTAGTTCCTACCCCTTTATAACTCTATGGATTTACATTATTGCTATTATTATATCTACACAATATCCATATAAATATAATCTATATAAATACTACGTAAACATGCCTATTATTACATAATTATCCATTATGTAATATTTATATAGAAAATATAAATATTACATAAATATTATATCAATATCTAGAAAATACAAATATTATATAAATCTATATACATATACACTATATAAACTACATAAATATCCCTATAAATATATATATATATATGCTACATACATAATAAATATATAACATATATTACATAATTATAACTATCCCTCTCAACTTATAATATATACTACATAAATATCCACATAAATATCTAAACATATCTTAAGCAAGTATAATATACAATTTTCCCTATTTTATTTGATTCTCACACTCCTCTTTAACCCATTTCCTCTTCCATATACCTGTTTATAAATAATTTTTTCTATTTCTTTTTAAACAGATTTATGTAATTAATCTGTTTAATTTCCTGCTAAATTCATATACAAATTTTAAATTAAGTGATTTTTAAGAGTTTTTTGTCAAGATGAATTGGCACTAGCCTTAAAAAAAGTCATGTGGTGCAACCGTGATTCATATTAAAATACATTCATTTCCTTACCATCTTGACATCTTTTTTTTACAAGTTTTCAGTATTATACAAAAATGTTTGTTTTTTTAATGGTTGCGCCACATGATATTTCATAAAATGGACGTCATCAGTCAAACTTTGTTTGTATATGCTGATGGAAATATAAATACAAATGTGTTGCAATCTTACACACTACAAGACATTTTGGAAATGATGCCAGATAGGGCAGAAGATTGATTTAAAAACATTTAGAGTGATTTCAAAAAAATGTCTCCATATGTACTGAATTATCCGTCACAAACGGGGGCACTGGAGCCTCTCAGGGCACTTTTGCACTAGGACTTACTGAGCCCGACTCGGCCCGACTCGGCTCGTCACGCCTCTACCCGTGTGTTTTTCCACAGCCAGGGGAGAAGTGGGCAGGTTGTGGTGAAGCTGCTGTGACGTACTCGATTGCGCAACCGCTTTGTTCATGTCGGCGCTGATCAGAAATCAGCTGGAGCCGCGAGCGGCTGAGAGTAAAACAGCCCGTCTACATCCCTTTTTTAATTTTCTCGACAGCCACCAGGTTTATGAACATCTGCACCTCAGAGTTGGATCACCAAACAGACGTTTGTGCTGTATAATAAAATCGCAGCGAGTCGCTCTCGCGCTGACTCCCGCTTCCTGATTCAAACGTCTGACGGCCCCGCCCCCCGACCAATCAGGGACGTGGAGGGTGGTGACGTCAGAAATAGTCCCTGCTCAGCCCTGTATAGAACCTCGCTGAAATGGTTACAGAAAAAAGTATCGGCTTGGAGCGGCTCTACCCGTCTCAGCCCTAGTGCAAAAGGGTAAAACGGGTAAAACCGAGCTGAGGTGGTACTAGTGCAAAAGGGGCATCAGATTTTCTTCAGAACTCTTGTCGTGTCCTTCAGACGGCCTGGAGCAGAGTCTGGACTCCACCATGACGGAGTGGGAGCGCAGCAGGGAGAGGGAGGAGTTTGTCCGAGCCTCCATCCTGTACCGGCCCTCATCGTCCTCACTGTCCTCGCGCTTCACCCGGGCCAAAGTGCAGGAGGATGAGGAGACTGTGGAGGTCAATCGTGATGAAGAGGTGGGTTGGTGACACGGCGGGGCTCCCCGTTTCTACCTGTAGTACACATCATCAGCTTCCTGTTGTTGGGTTGCCAGGGCGATGTGGACGACAAACAAGCTGCCGTCAGGATGAAAATGTTTGGAAAAATGACCAGAGAGACGTTGGAGTGGCATCCGGACAAACTGCTGTGCAAGAGGTTCAACGTGCCCAACCCTTTCCCCGGGTACGCCCCAAACCCAGCACGTTTACACACAACCACACCAACAAAACACACACATTTTCCAAGGAAATCCAAAGGAAGACACGGGTAGTAATGGAGTTAACAGGGCTCCACGGTCATTTATTGGTAAATCAGGTAATTTATCATTTACAAACATGAATACACACGTCTTCAGTCAAAAGTAGTCTTTAAATAAACATCTGCTTTTGCCCTAAAACAGCATTCACCAAGAGTGAATGCCACAACACAACAGAATACAAACTTAGCAACAATAAGAGAGGGACAAATATATGGAGCTAGAACAGTCTCATAATTCGCAAATGCACTCACCGTTTCACAAATGCACAGGACAAGTTTCACAAATGATTGACTGAAACAAAGGAAGACATCTGATTGGTTGCAGATTCTCCCGTGTTAAAAAAAACGTATTTGTGGATCGAGTCACGTCAGGGGAGTCTCAAAAGTCACACGCAAATCCAGCGCAGCTCACAGAAAAAAAAAAACCTTTGTAAATCAGGTTATATTTGTGTGTGCATCAAAAATACATTTGTATATCTTGTCCTACGCACGTGTGAATTGTTCTGTGCATTTGTGAAACTTGTCCTATGCATTTGTGAAACTGTGTGTGCATCTGCGAATTATGAGACTATTCTAGCTCCATACAAATATACTGGATGATTTTTAACGTGTCATATCTGTATGAGATCTTCGCAGACTTGCACATTTGCTCAGGATAACTCACAGTTTTTAAATTGACAAAAAAAGAGTCACAAAATGGTGTGCATTGTAGATTTTGAAGGGCAGGGATGTTGGTAGGTAGTCCGATTTTTCTAAGACAGATTTATTCTGCAGGATAGTATTTCATTTAGATTCCCTGTGTCATTCTGACTTGGCTGTCTTTGATATTGCCACTGTTTTTCCAGATTCACCTGTTAGACCAGATAAATAGGGTTAGGGGTTAAGGTTGAGGGTTCTCCACCTGCGAAGCTGAACTTCTACGGCTCCATGTCTGCTTGGGTTCAGCTCTTATCCTCTTGGTCCTGCAGGTCCTGTCTGGTGGGGCTGCCAAAGGTGAAGAGGGACAAGTTCTCAGTCTTCAACTTCCTGACGGTGACGGAGAGCAGAGAGATGGCAGGTAACTCGGCCCACAGCTCAGGCGTGGTAGGTGGAACTCAGATCCGTCCTCTGAGGATCCGTGGCTGGTTCTATGTCTTTCTGTCTGTTCAGAACGGGGATGAAGACCCATGAAGACCTTCTGAGGAAGTTTTTACCTGCCATTGTTTATGTAATAATCGCTCCGGGGTTTATGTTCTGGGTCTCTGGAAAGCGCCTAGAGACAACTCTTGTTGTATTAGACGCTATATAATAGAATTGAATTGAACTGAGGGCCGTACCTGTTTTTATATAGCTAAATGCAGCGTTTCAGCCAGTCAGAGCCAGGTTCAGGTCCTGGTTTCTCTTTTGAACCTCATCTTCTCATCTCACCAATTCCTCCTGTGCGTCTCCTCAGCGCCTCCGAAGCCTCCGGCGTCCGGAAAGAAGTCTAGATGGGATGTTTCAGAGCATAAGGACGATGTAAAGGACGAGGATCCCCTGAGTGAGCTGCTGACGGCCACACGGAACCAGAGCCAGACCAAACCGGACCAAACGGCACCCGGAGGCCCTGAATCCATCAGCAGTCAGACGCAGGTCAGAGACCACAGAGGCTTCAATCTCTTATACCCCTTTTACACCAAGCTGGTTCCAGGGCTGGTGCTAGTGCTGGTGCTAGAGCCGGTTCGCAGTTGGTTCTAAGTAAGAACCGTTTGCTTTTACACAAGCTGGTGTTGGCCAGCAGCTGGCCAGAGAGCCACGTCATCACGTTACTGTATACGTCACCACTCCCCCTCGTTTTCATCCCCACCCTGATCAGGAAGCTGAGAGCCAAAAGCTGTTTTAATTTCAGCTGTAGCGCTGTTAATATGGCACTTTATTAAAAATTTGAAATTTGCTCTGAAAATTTCTGAATTTCTGGCTGACTGCCGGCTCCGGAGCTGATTTATGGTTCCGCTTTAAATCGACACAGAGCCTACGGCGTAGGGTACGGCCTACGGCGCCCGTCGCCGCGTAACCTACGCCATAGGCTCTGCGTCGATCGTCACACCATATGAGGAACCGACAATTAAAAGCTGTTTTAATTCCTGCTGTAGCGCTTTTAATATGGCACTTTATTAAGTTTTAATATTTTTTTCAGGTAAAGTAACCTTTAAGATCCCCAACCTGGGCTCAGTTTATCCAAATAACGCCTGTTAAGAAATTTGACTCAAGAGCTGGCAGCCCCGGGGGACAGGAGCTCCTCTCCTCTCCTCTCCTCAGGAGCTCCTCTCCTCCTACGTAACATACGCCGTAGGCTCTGCGTTGGTGTAACGCGGAACCAGAACCGCGGGCTGGGAGGCGTCCCCGCGGGCCAGGAATTTTTATTAAATAAATGGATCGAGCTGCACTGCATCGGCGGGCACGGAGCCCGCCGATGCAGAGGCAGCCTCGCGTCCAAGCGTCCCAGGGCTGGAACGCTCCCCGCGGGCTCGGACGAGGCTGCCGCTGCATCGGCAGCCTCCGTGCCCGCCGACTTTACTGTTGATGGATTGTACCGTAGACCACTGCTGCTTCTGTTTTACATCCATTATTAAAAAATTGATATAATAATAAAAGAGTCTGCAAACTTAACCGCCGTCTTCAACGCTCCGTTGTTTAAAAACGGCGCGCTTCCATGTTTATTCTGCTTTGGTTGTTCAGTAACAGGCCCAGCAGCTCAAAGGGGCTGGTGTAGCACCAGTTTTGAGAGCCAGGAGCCGGTGCTTAGGCTGTGTAAAACCCAAAGAACTGGTGCTAAGTCTGGCTCTAGCCCAGAACCAGCCCTGGAACCAGCTTGGTGTAAAAGGGGTATTAGTGGGCCTAGACCTGGGGTCGGCAACCCGTGGCTCTTTAGCGCCGCCCTAGTGGCTCCTGGAGCTTTTTCAAAAATTTTTGACCTTTTTTTTTCTTTTTTTTTCCTTTCCTTTTTTGTTTTTTTTTGTTCTTTTTTTTTTTTTTTTTCTTTTTTCCTTTTTTCTCTTTTTTTTCTCCCTTTTTCCTTTCCGTTTTAATCTCGACATTTTGACTTTTTTCTCAAAGTGCATAATGAAAAAAGAAAATCTTCCCCCAGTTATAACTAATATAGAAACATGCAGCATGTGTTGTCTTCATTCTAAGGCTTATACAAGACTTTTCATTTTTTGTGGCTCCAGACATATTTGTTTTTTGTGTTTTTGGTCCAATATGGCTCTAAAACATTTTGGGTTGCCGACCCCTGGCCTAGATCGTTAGAGGCCCAGGCCAACTTTGTTTTGTTTTATTTTGTTTTAGTTTGGATCCCCATTAGCGGGCGCAAAACGCCAGCTAATCTTCCTGGGGTCCATGAAGATTAAAAGTACATTCACATAAAAGTACATTTACATATATACGTCATATAATACTTTACACTTTAAATATATGAATACATAAATAAATACAATTACATCACTCCATTGATCCCCCCCACTAACCCCACCCACATCATAACATTAGCAACATCACTATAGTGGTAATTATCACAATTTCTAACTACATTGAGCTGTAGATTCCATACACTATAGAGGGTCTGCATTGATGTCACTTCCCCACTGGACCCCCTTACTCACTGAGTGGTAAAACATCAGCAAAAACAGCTACAACTAGTGGAGAAGACGGGATAACAGCCTATTATCGGCTTAAATTAAAGTTGGACTTGACAGTGACCCGTACAGTTATCCCAAGAACCAGTGGTCCATGGACATTAATATTTGGTACAGTTACCAAGAACCAGTAGGTCCATGGACATTAATATTTGGTACAGTTACCAAGAACCAGTGGTCCATGGACATTAATATTTGGTACAGTTACCAAGAACCAGTGGTCCATGGACATTAATATTTGGTACAGTTACCAAGAACCAGTGGTCCATGGACATTAATATTTGGTACAGTTACCAAGAACCAGTGGTCCATGGACATTAATATTTGTCCATGAATCCAGTTTCCTGATATTTATATGTACTTAATTTCTACGCCGGGGAAATACGCGAAGCAAAGCTTGAAGGCTTACAAAAGTCTTGACGCTTGGTCCGACTTCAAGGCAGGATTTGTTGTAGAAATTAAAGTGATGAGGACACCGAACTTTATGATTTGACCGTTTAACGTTAGCTACCCAAAAATCCAACATTACCTGATACAAAATGGGAACCACAAATCCACGTTTCGGCGTCTGGAATCCAGTTGTTTCTGTGAATTGCAGCGATCCATTTGTCTCTCTTAAGCTTATTTTTCAGCAGTCTGTAAAACGATAACTCGAGTACAGTCGATCGCACAACAGCTTTCCCATTTTAGATGGTCCATTGGACGAGATGATCCATGGAGATGTTTAATGCGGGTTAAATTGTGATTAAAAAAAAAAAAAAAGCCAGATGTGATCATAAACACACAAATCTCAGAATGTTTCTTTAAAAACTGGAAAATGTTTCTCATTTTTGACCTCAGAAACTCACAGATTTGTAAACAAAAAAGTTTCCTCAAATTTGAGGCGAGAAAATAAATAATTTCTGACTTAAAATTTGGATGTAAAAAGGAAAAAAAAAAGTAGTTTTAGATTTCTGACTTTATAAATGAACCGATTTTGTGAGAATCCGTTTCACAGTGAATCCTAGTTTTAGCCGTTCCCAGTGAAGTGTTTAAATGGGTGGATGAATGAATCTGAGGGTTTGTTTTTCCGTCTTTGTTCAGGTGAAGACAGAAAAGCAGGAGAGTTCAGAGAAGAAGACAGACGGCGATGAGGAAAAGCAGCAGGAGGAAGAAGAGGAGGAGGAGAGCCGGCCGCCCATGGACCTGTTCAAAGCCATATTTGCTAGTTCCTCAGATGAGAAGTCGTCGTCTTCCTCGGAGGGGGAGAGCGACGGGGAGAAGGTGGAGGAGGAAACCAGCCAGCCAGTGACGCTCTTCAGCATCACCCCCTCCTCATCATCATCATCAGCCGTCAGGAGCAGCCAGCCCACAGGTGCTCTTGGTTCTGGTTTTGGAGCCTCATTTATAAAAGAGTGTGTAGGATTCATACTAAAAGTGTACGTGCGCACAAAAAAATCCTGATTTATAAAACCGTGTGCACGCACATCTGCACGCCAATGTTCGCTTTATAAATCACAGTCCAGCTGGAAGGTTGCGCAGCTGAATTCGCCTCACATCCCGCCCTCTACACGCCCACTTTCTACCATGAATGGTCAATGCAAAGCACATGATGATTGTATTTGCATATAAATTAGCCTGCTGAGCATGCAGTCTGTTTCCTACACTGCTGTGCGTCAGGATGAATGAGACGTGTGGAGCCACCGTGCCACTAAATTTCACAGAGACTGAGATGGAGATGTTGTGGATGAGGTGGAGGTCAGGAAAACCCATTATTTGGTGGTCACAGTAGTGGCATCACTAACAGAAAGAAAGCGAGTGAGTGGCAGCACGTCTTTGCTGCTGTAAACGCCGTGAGTTCCCCGGACAGATCTGTGACAGAAATAAAAAAGAAGTGGTGTGATTTGAAGGCCAAGAGAAGAGTGGCCCGGCACTCATTTGTTCTGTCCTTAGTCACTCTACGGTTGTCTTGGTGGGTGACGAGGAGGTTCCCGCCGTGTCCTGCACCGCGGCTGCAGCAGCACCAGAGTCCTGACTGATGTTGTGCTTCAAACACAGAGAGACACGATCAGCGCTATTATACTATAAGTCTGATATGTGATGACATTAAGAGTATGACATGAATCTGGCTTCATTTCACCACCTCACCTGCGGCGCCAGTTCCCCATATCTTCAGACTGTTTGTGCGCTAGGATCAAAGTTTGCGTAAAGATACGCACATTTTCCCGTTAGTTTTTTCTTTTTTAATCCTAACCTTTGCGTAGAAGGTGGCTTGCACATCTTTCAAGCCCAGTTTTGTGCGCACGCAAGCTTTATAAATGAGGCCCCTGGTCTGGTGCAGGTATAAACCTCCAGGTGTGTTCGTGTCAGCTGACAACGTCCTGTTTGTATTCAGCAGCAGCGGTTGCCCCCCCGACGTCGACGCGAGAAGAGCAGGAGGAGTTTGGTCCGAAGCTCCCGCCTCCTTCAGCTGCTGGTGGTGAGTGTCACTCGCTCGCTTCACTCACACCCCCACTTCACATGTTACTATGGAAACCAACCACATTTCAACTAAAAGCTCCTGCAATCTTGTTTTTGTTCTGTTCAGACAGAGGACGGGCCACCTCCTTCTGTTACCCCAGTGAAGAGGAAAAACACAGCAAGAGTAGCAAAGAGAAGAAAGTGAAGAACAAGAAGCAGCACAAACACAAGGACAAAAAGGTAAAAAAATTAAAAAAAGAAAGTAAAAAAGATGCAGAAAGGGCTGGATGTTTTGACTGAAACCCTGCTTCTCTTGCTCTGCAGAAGAAGAAACACAAGAAGCACAAACACAAAAGCAAAGAACAGAAGAAGAGTAAGAAGGAGATGGACAGTAGCCTCGGATGACAGTGACGAGGATGACAAGGATGGAGAGGTGCCGACAGAGGATCTGCTAAAGAGGTCAGTCACGGAAACACATACAAAGAGTGCGTTGATTTCAACGTGAATCCGTGCGTGCAATTTTCTGACAGGACGGTCTCAGAAAATTAGAATATTGTGATTTTCTGTAATGCAATTACAAAAACAAAAATGTCATACATTCTGGATTCATTACAAATTAACTGAAATATTGCAAGCCTTTTATTATTTTAATATTGCTGATCATTGTTTACAGCTTAAGAAAACTCAAATATCCTATCTCAAAAAATTAGAATATTCTGGGAATGTTAATCTTAAACTGTAAGCCATAATCAGCAATATTAAAATAATAAAAGGCTTGCAATATTTCAGTTGATTTGTAATGAATCCAGAATGTATGACATTTTTTTTTTTTTTTAATTGCATAACAGAAAATAAAGAACTTCATCACAATATTCTAATTTTCTGAGACAGTCCTGTATTTGGAACCTACTGCAGTGCCAAGATCAGCACCAGAAGTCCCGTAAGATCACGTCAAATCACGTAAAATCACGTTAAAGGCTGATTTATGGTTCTGCGTTACACCAACGCAGAACTTACGGCGTAGGTTACGCAGCGACGCGCACCGTACGCGTGCGTCGCCGCGTAACCTACGCCGTAGGTTCTGCGTCGATTTAACGCGGAGCCATAATTCAGCCTTAAGTCAGACAAGTGTTGCGCAACACGGGAAGACGCATGAAAGGCAAGTTTGATTTTCTTTTCTGTTCTCCCGTTCTACATGTAGCTGAAAAGCTTAAAGTAACTAAAGTAACGTAGTTTTTTTTGTCTTAGAGTAACTATAACGGGATTACCCAAATTACAACTGTAACGCGTTACATTACTGCGTTACTGGCGAATGTAATCTCGTTACAGTAACGCCTTACTTTGTAACGCGCTACACCCAACACTGCTCATAAGTATATCAATATGAACAATATAAACTTATATTTAAAACATGAAGCATCACGATCTGATTCCTCTGCTGCAGAAATAAGTCATAAGACATAAGACAAGTTGTTTCAACGGGATTATCGAGGTGCAAACGTGAGAAATAAAGAGCAAAGTTGCTGTAACTCAGAGTGTTGCATCTGCAGGAGGAGAGACCGGTCTGGGTCCCGGTCCATCACCGGAGAAACACTTTCTGGATCCTGCAGCAGCTGCAGCTGACTCCATATCAGACTCTGAAAGTTGCCTAAACATTCATTAAAAACTTTATTCATTCATTTCTGAATCACATCAGTTCGTACAAACCAACCTTTCTGTGACATCTTAGTTTTATTTTAAAAAGACAACTTTACAGAAACAGTTCTTTAATGCTTGTGTCTGTTCCGACACAGTTATGGGATATTTTAGGGTCTGGCTTTAATCTCCAGTACTCGTCCCATACGGTCGTCATGGCGACTGAGAGATGTCGGACCTGTAGCAGCGTTCGGTTCAGTTAACGTGTTTATGGTCTGTACTCCTTCACAGCCGTCGGAGTAGACCTCTAAATACAATCTGGAGTTGTGTATCAGTTCTTGATAATAAAATAAACAGTGGTCCCAGTGTGGAACCCTGAGGACAGGGGGCGCCTCCAAAACTTTTCCAAAGGGGGAGCCACTTCAATTCTTGGGGTGGAACCAAAACTAAAAGCCATCATTACAGGATTGTATTATACTGTTGTAGTATACAGGCTCAGAAATACTTAAATAAACACCTACTGATATGCATTTGGCCCAAATGATTTGGGATGAAACGCATAACTGACGATAGAATCTATGTGACCGGCAAGTGTTTTTTTTTTTTTTTATTGAGGCCACTGGGGTGGCCAGCAAATTTGTAGGGGGGGGGGGGAATTTATTTGAATATCACATTTAAAACGACAACTTTTATCCAAAGTGCTTTCTAACTGATGAAGAGATTTAGAAACAGGAAAGTGATATAAGAATCCCAAGAACACAGTGAATAAGAACAAGATGTGTGTCTGGTTTCTCTCCTTCAGACTGAAGAGCATCCGGTCCCGTCAGAACCACTGACCCTGCTGGGGCTCCGTCCTCCATGAGGACCACGGTCAGCTGACCTCACTTCCTGTGATACCACAACAATAACTCACAAGGTTGTCTAATAAAATATACATCACCCAGTTCTGTGTTTGACATTTTTCTGACCAAGTTTCCTCAAACTGTTCCAGACCCAAGAATAATTAAAGCTGCAAGCAGCGATGAACGGGCCCTCGCGCGTGCAATTTTCACCAATAAAGGTCAAGGACTCAAAACCGAGTCAGATGACACCACCCACAACTGTTTATGTCAAACTATTCAAAAGTTATTGAAGAAAATAGGAACTATCAAATATGGACCAATCAGATGAAGGGTGGGCGCGCTTTTTGGCGTCTATCGTTGGCATGGTAACGCTTTTGACTAAGAAAAGTAATGTGCGTCATCGCAGGATGGAGACGCACATTTTGATGTATAACACACCTGGGTGCACGTTACGGTTCGGGCCGTATTAACTGCAGAAGAAATGGCATAAATTGCGCCAAAATCACATGATTAATTCAAAATGGCCAACTTCCTGTTGGGTTTCGGCCATGGCTCCAAGAGACTTTTCTTTAAGTTGCGACATGATACAGGTGTGTACCGATTTTCCTGCATGTATGATTTTCGGCACAAAGTTTTCAAGGGGGCGCTGTTGAGCCGTTAGGCCACGCCCATTAATGCAAACCATGAAATATCACATTTTTCGCCACGCCTGACTTGCGTGCAAAATTTGGTGACTTTTGGGGCACGTTTAGGGGGAACAAAGGCCCTCCTTTTCGTCGGAAGAAAAACGAGAAAAATAAAAAAAGTTCCTACAGATACAATAGGGCCATCGCACTGTCAGTGCTCGGGCCTAACAAGTCCAGTTGTCTTTGATTCAAACCTTTAAGAAAGCACCATCAGTCGTCCACACCCTGAACTGCACCTGAGGTTTTATATCATTTTACCTGGTGAGGTATCTGGATCTGGACTCTAGTGGTCGGTAGAGCAGTGTTGTGCAAGTTCCTACTTCTCATGAACTAGTTCAAAGTTCAGTTCACATAGTTTAAAAATGAACAGTTCACGTTCATAGTTCACTATTTTCATTTTGAACTAGTTCAAATTCAGTTCATTTTAATATTTTTTGGTGACAAGTACGAATGAAACGCCCCCCTATCCTAAAACTGTTCACCGTATACCAGTGGTTCTCAGGATCCCTGTCCTGCATGTTTTAGATGTTTCCTGCTTCAGCACCCTGATATAAATGACTGTCATTAACAGACTTGTGCAGACCTGGATGACAAGCTGATGACGAGCATTAATTAGAATCAGGTGTGATGATGCAGGAAACATGCAGGACAGGGTTGCAGACCCCTGCTGAATACAATCATGTATTGTCCTAGTGGCTTTTCAACTTTACTCAGAGGCTGTAAATCTCCAACAATGTAGTCCATTATCAGTGTTTCTACCTGTTGCAGGTAAATCCTCCCCCTGAAGGAGCAGCAGTGACTGGGGTCGTTTGGGGCTGTTGGATCGTCTTGCTCTTTCCTGATCACTTTGTTTGATTGTCAAGAACTTGCAGATAGTTTCTCACACTGGACGGATGCTTTAACTCCCCATGACGTTTACAATGTGAAGTTGGCGAGGCAGACGCTCAGACTTGTTTTCTCAGCGCAGGTGGACAGAATTTACACAGAAAGGTTAGATTTTTACTGTCGGACTCTTTGGGAGACGATGTGTAAAATTCCTGCAGATAATGATAAGGATCATCATGTGACGTCTCACTGACGCTGCGTCTGCAACGTCTCTCTCTTCACTGGTCATGTAAAGATGCACCGGGCTCGGGCCACCGTTGCCATGGAGATGGTGCCCGTTGTTACGCTGGTGTGTGCACTGCATTGTGGGTAATGTAGTGTGAAGTCGTCATATCGTGGAGTATTTTAAATGTGTTCGCTGCCCGCAGGTGAAATGAGAAGGATTATTCCGTAATAATTGGACCTAAACGGTGAAGCTGAAACTCACATAATGTGAACAGTTCAAATTCCAGTTCATGATCTGCAGAATGAACAAGTTCACGTTCAAGTTCTTTATTTGCAAATATGTTGCGTTCAGTTCAACGTTCTCACAGAAATGAACCACATGTAGGTCGGTATTGATTATCATCTTGTGAACCGTTTTTAAATATTAATAAAAGTTTGTGACCTTTTTAACTTTTAATTACAACTCTTGTAAAATAGGAACTTCTTTTTTCGTTATACAATCACACCTTTTTCAGATGCAATAGTGTCATTTTCACCATAAAACCTGAACTTTAAAACATTTTCTATTGCATTAAATTGCATTTTTTCAACTTTTTAAATTTGAAAAGGGACTATTGTCCATCAAGCTATTTCTGGGACAAGGTCTTGAACAAACCCCACGGGCCAGCAGCTAGAACGAACTGAAGGTGGCGCTGAAACACAAAGCTGTTCTGTTTTAAAAGCTTTTCTACATCTGGTGTCAAAAATGTCAAATCAAGCCAGTTTTACAGTTTGGTTCCTGATACTCTTTTAAGATGTGTAAAAACATTGTTCCCCAACAGAAACATCAGTCCTGGTCCAATAAATGGTAATATGTTCTGGAATGGACGTCTGGCCTGATTATTCTTACTATATGAATCCAAAAAGGATTTGAAATGTCTTGTGAAACAAAGATGAGTCTTCATCTTGGTTTACTCTGGCTGCTAATATGCACAATTATGTTGGGATGTGATATGTTTCCTTTATTTTGCTATCAGATTAATTCAAATGTATTCAAAAACTCCTGGCATTTGTTGAAATGTGCTCATCTGACTTTAGATGAGTAATTTTTGAGCAGGAATCTAAAATAGTGCAGTTCCACAGTCGTCCAGTGGGGGGCAGCCTTTCTCCATGTTCTCACTGCAACCTTTGCAGTGTGATTACGAAAGAGAAATGATGAAATAGGGTGAAACGTGCGTGTGTGTTTGATTCTCGTGCTCTCATACACATACACGTTTGTGAAACTGTCCATACGAGGACCTTACTTTGACTCCCATCAATCCCGGGCATCCTAATCCTCGCCTGGAAGGTGATCTTCGTTTACACTCCATCTCTAATCCCAACCGCGACTCCAGAAACGAGTCCCCACAGGGACGGCTGTCCCAGCAACCATTCCCACAGTGATTAGACCCATGTCTCTGTAGTGTGTCAAAAACAAGGACACACACACACACACACTAATAAACCAAATCTGCAGTTGATTATTTCGCTCCCGGCTCTGTCAGTCCATCAATCTGTGATGATGACATGTGACATTTCAGGCCACACCCCTACTTGGTCTTGGCTGAATCGCTGTTCTCAGTGGAAGTCCATTGCCATGACAACCGTTTCAAACATGACAACGCTGTATTCTTTCCCTTACGGGAAAACTGTCTAAATGCACGAGGAAAGGGGGCAAGAGGGAGGGAAGGAAGGAATGAGGCAGTAAATAAGAGGAAGCGTGATGTCAGGAGGAACTGAAGAAATACTGAACATCCAGACATCCTCTTGTTTGGTCCCATTGTGGCAACATGGGAGTTTGTTTATGGAAGAGCTGCAGGCCAATTTGAATTATTCCACATGGGGGCAACACGCCACACCACGCTGCGATAGGAACGCCACTGCACGCCGTGATAGACACATCGCGCCGCGATAGGCATGCCACACCCCGGCACGAT
This sequence comes from Cololabis saira, assembly GCF_033807715.1. Classification (NCBI taxonomy): domain Eukaryota; kingdom Metazoa; phylum Chordata; class Actinopteri; order Beloniformes; family Belonidae; genus Cololabis; species Cololabis saira. The sequence continues at coordinate 4,529,590 of NC_084588.1, read as the reverse complement.
AGGCACGCCAAGCCACGATAACCACGCCTCAATAGGTACGCAACTGCACGCCGCGATAGGCTTGCAACTGCACGCCGCGATAGACACGCTACACCCCGCCACTGCATGCCACGATATGCACGCCACGATAGGCACGCCGCGATAGGCACGCCACGATAGGCACGCCACGATAGGCACGCCACGATAGGCACGCCACGATAGGCGCGCCGCGATAGGTACGCAATTGCACGCCGCGGTAGGCACGCCATGCCGCGATAGGTACGCAACTGCACGCCGCGATAGGCACGCCACGCCGCGATAGGTATGCAACTGCACGGCGCGATAGGCACGCAACTGCACGGCACGATAGGCACGCCACGCCGCGATAGGTATGCAACTGCACGCCGCGGTAGGCACGCCACGCCGCGATAGGCACGGCACGCCGCGATAGGTACGCAACTGCACGCCGCGGTAGGCACGCAACTGCACGCCGCGATAGGCATGCAACTGCACGCCGCGATAGGCACACCACGCCACGATAGGCACGGCACATTTGACCCGTATGCTCCATCCAGCAGACGTTCAGCCCACAGGGCTCAAACGCCAACAGACACGTGGTTGTCGTGGATGCGGACTCTTGGGTGCTCCTGCATGAGTCATGGTGTACAGCCCGACCGGACCTCTTCAGACCATTATAGACAGCAAACTGTCTATTGTGGAAAACTGTGAGGCCGTCAATAAAAAGGCAAAACAACGTCTACACTTCTTAAGGAAGCTGTCATCTTTTCACATTGATAAAAAGCTTCTCACCATGTTCTATAGATGTTTTATCGAATCTATAATCTTTTAGCTTGGTGTCCTGGTTTGGTAACTTACCCCTAAAAACTTAAAACTGGCTTAATCAGATTGTGAGGTGGCCAGTGAGCTAATTGGAGAGCCACAACTCAACTTAGAGCCTCTTTAATGGGCAGCTGCAGAGACTTTGATGATCCACTATACAGCCAATTCCAGTATCTCCCTTTTGGCCGTAGGTTTAAAATGCCTTTGTGCAAAACTAAAAGGTATAAATGTTAAGACCAGCGGTGCGTGATTCCTGGTGCGTGGTGGTCGCCCCCTGCAGGTCTCGGAGGACGCTGCAGCGCTGACTTTAACCGTGCAGCGGTGGGAGCTGCCAGATTGTGCTCTACGTACACTTTTGTAGAGTCTGACGATGCGGCCTTTAAGGACACTCCAGAGTTCAGGATTTGAGTCTCTGCTGCCAAAAACAACACGGTTGCTGTCAGCAGATCAGACTGTACAAACATGGAGAGTGTGTTCAGTGTTCACGACAGCAGCAGCATGTGCTCAGCACGCTTTTATCAACCCGATCACGCTCTCACTGGGCTCCCTGGAGGGACAGGAAGTTGCTCGTCCAGGGTTGAGTTCCCTGTTTTACCGTGAACGGGACATCGTATCGGTTTTCATGTCCTGCCTCGTTGTTCCACCTGGTGCCTGTTTTACCTGGGTCTGATTTTACAGTTTTACAGAGATCTGTGTTACAAGGCAGGTCCAGCTGGACCAGGGGTCGGCAACCGCATGCGGCTCTTTAGCGCTGCGCTAGTGGCTCCCTGGAGCTTTTTCAAAAATGTTTGACCTTTTTTCTCTTTTTTTTTCTTCTTTTTTTCCTTTTTTTCCTTCTATTTTCCTTTTTTTCTTCCTTTTTCCTTTCCTTTTTAATCTCGACATTTTGACCTTTCCTCAACATTTCGACTTTTTTCCTCAACATTTCGACTTTTTTCACAAAGTGCATAATAATTCCCCCAGTAATAACTAATATAGAAACATGCAGCATGAGTTGCCTTCATTCTAAGGCTTATACAAGACTTTTCATTTTTTGCGGCTCCAGACATATTTGTTTTTTGTGTTTTTGGTCCAATATGGCTCTTTCAACATTTTGGGTTGCCGACCCCTGCTCTAGAGAGAGGGTCATACCATGGGGGGGAGGGTACCAGCTGGGGGGTTTCCTACAATGTCCAGTCCAAGGGGCTCAGCTAGGGTTGCCAACTCTGAAAAATAAATAAGGGTCACCTCATCCTCAGGGCCGGCCGACCCGATTGCCTTCACCCTTCCTGGCGTGGTGAATTTTTTAGCCCCTTCTTTTGTGAGTGAAACGATTTTTTTAACTATTTGACTCTAACCTGAATTGAATTAGATGCATATTTTTAAATGCCATGAACACATGGAAAACAATTTATTATCCAGCAATTCACAGTAGTACAAAATAACAAAATTAACTGAATAAAATAAGTATCTTTCTTAAGCAGAAACCTGTCCTGCTTAACTTAAAATTGTATAAATTAATATAAAACAATAGAAAGAAATCAGAACATCCATTCTGTAATAGTGCACATTTTTAGTGCAATAACAAAAGTGCAAACAGAAAGTCTGTAGAAAACTTGTAAACATATTTGTGCCTCAAAGGTCATGACTGTAGCTACAGTTGTAGTAAAACAGAAAAAAGAACTTGTAAACTCAACAGCTCAATGCCATTTTCCATTGGCATTTTATGACTATTTTTTGACTCTCGCAGTAATACGGGACAAAGTACGTCCCTTTTCAGCTCAATACGGGATGTAGCCTACTTTAGTTTATAAATAATTAATTAATAATTTATTAATATATATATATATGTATATATATTAAATATAGCAATAATGCACATATATATGCCTTTGGTTTTTTACCTGCATGGTATCAATCATTAATATGTGTGCAGACAAGGTAAAAAAAAAAAAAAAAAAGTTTATAAATACGGGACGATTCCGTTTTTCAAGGGACGGTTGGCAACCCTAGGTTCAGCACCATTAAGGCACCTTTATCTACTGTATAGCGCACATGTCCCACCTAAAGTAACTGGAAGGCATCACAAGAGACAGGGTTTAAGCTGCTGTGACGTATTTGATTGTGTGATCTAAATGAAGAAGACAACAACACTAAAGATTCAATTCAATTCAATTCAATTTTATTTATATAGCGTCTAATACAACAGATGTTTTCTCTAGACGCTTTCCAGAGATCCAGAACATGAACATAAACATAAACCCCTGAGCAGTTATTACATAAACAATGGCAGGTAAAAACTCCCCTAGTGGGAGAAAAACCTTAAGCCAAAGAGTGGCAAGAAAAACTCCCCTTTAGGAGGGAAGAAACCTTGAGCAGGACCAGGCTCATAAGGGGGGACCCTCCTGCCGAAGGCCAGACTGGGGAGTCGGGGACGTCAGCAGCACACAGCAGGCAGGTGGAAGCAGCAGCGGGATGACCGGGGGGGGGGGGGGGTGCAGGCAGGCGGAAGCAGCAACAGCAGACATCCACGTAGGCAGGTGGAAGCAGCAACGGGATGACCAGGGATGGGGGGGGGGCCAGAACGCAGCTCCCGAGGCTCCAGCCTGCAAACATGCACAAAAGAGAAAAAAGGGGGGCCAGCACAAGAAACTACAGGAGAAATGGACAAAAATGATAGCTATGAGGTATTTATAATAAATAAAAATGGTAATGGAGAAGAGAGGCAGGGAAAAGGAGAGGAGAAGAAGGGTGAGAGGCACCGCCCAGCAGATCATGTCGGTGCCCCCCTGCAGCATAAGCCTATAGCAGCATATCTACCGCGAAGCTATATTTGAGACTAACTATTATAGTTTTGTTCTATAGCTGCAACTATGACTACTGACTCTAACACACTAGAGTTTACACTACCTAGAGATTTACCAACACCAGCTAGAGGTTTACTAAACACTAACTATAGGCTTTACTAAACAGAAAGGTTTTAAGTTTAGTTTTAAAGGTGGAGGTGGTGTTAGCCTCCTTAACCCAGATTGGAAGTTGGTTCCATAGTAATGGTGCCTGATAGCAGAACGCCCGCCCTCCAAATCTACATTTAGATACTCTAGGAACTACGAGTAAACCTGCACTCTGAGAGCGGAGAGCTCTGCCAGGAACATAAGGCACTATCAGGTCTTGCAAATACTGCAGAGCTTTATATGCAAGTAATAACATTTTTAATTGAATTCTGAATTTTACAGGTAGCCAATGGAGCGACGCTAATATTGGAGAGACGTGGTCTCTCCTGCTGATTCCTTTCAGTACTCGTGCTGCTGCATTCTGGATCAGCTGGAGCCCATTCAGCAAATTACTTGGACATCCTGCTAACAACACATTACAGTAATCCAGTCTAGAAGATACAAACGCATGAACTAGTTTTTCTGCATCACTCTGCGAGAGGATTTTCCTAATTTTTGCAATATAACGGAGATGGAAAAACGCTATTTTACAAACCTGATTAACATATGGTTTAAACGACAAATCCTGATCGAAAACAACACCAAGGTTTCTCACAGTTGCACTGGAAGCCATCGCAACACCATCTAGTCCCTTCCTAAGATGCTCTGGACCAAGAATGATAGCCTCTGTTTTATCTGAATTTAGAAGCAAAGCAAGAAGCAATTTAGAATTGCTTCTAAATTCAGAATAGCTGTTCTGAATTTAGAAGCAAAGATGTAGAACCTGGAGGAGATGATGGATGTGCTGCTGGGTCTGTGGCTTGTGTTTGATACCAAGTTAAAAAATGAGAGAGAGAGAAACTTCAAGTGGCGACGCTTTTTAATTTTTGTTTGTCTCGGTGCTGCTGAAAAGTCAGCTGGAGCCGTGAGCAGCTATGAAGAGACAGAGCTCCTGGTAGATCTGGTCGTTCCTTATCACCCGTCTAGATCTTTTTAATTCTCTCCTCAGCACCAGGTTTATGAACATCTGACCCTCAGACTTGGATCATGAAACAGACTTTTGCAGGTTTATGAACATCTGACCCTCAGACTTGGATCATGAAACAGACTTTTGCTGCCATTGCTGGTTGAATAAAATGAACAAGAATCCGTCAGAGTCTCTTTCTCTGATTTCCTCCTCCTGACTCAGACGTCTGACTCCAACCCCCCGACCAATCGGTGTCCTGTAGTGTGATGATGTCAGATACAGCCGACTCAGCAGCTTAGAACCTCGGCAGAATAGTTACAGAAAAAGTATCTACTCTGCACGTTAGACCCCTAGTGGAAAGAACCAAACCGAGTGGAGTTGAGTCGGGCTGGGTAGGTACTAGTGGAAAAGCGACCTTAGAAAGTCACTTTTCGGGTACCGTCACACTGGAGTTTCATGGTCCCCCAAACAGGGCTCTGTACAGGGCCCCAAAACTGATTAGAAGTTATGAAGTCATGGGCTGTTTGTTGAAGTTCCAAAGGTGCTTCCTGCGATGCCGTTAGAGCCACTGACGTGATTATGACCTGTTTATCTTTATGATTATGACTTGTTTGTGTTTATGATTCTGACTATGACATGTTGATGGGGGTCATCTCCAGGGTCCTGGAGGAAAAGAGGATTATGGGGTGTTCTCACCACGTGGCAGCCTTCCAGACCATCTCTGGAGCGTCTGCTGCACCGAGCGGTGCGGGGTAACGAGGTCGGAGGTGGCGGCGTGACGCCGTGGGGGCCAGGGCCGGGATGGGAGCTGCAGATGGCTCTCTGGCTTCCATCTCCTCCCGTCTCCTCCCCTGGTTTGTTAAGCGGCTCCATTAACCTCCAACATCCAATCCTGCTGAGCCAGCACTCCCCCCGCCAGTTCACCCCACAAGCGAGCGAACATGACACAACAGCAGCCAGCCAGCTGTTTTGCAACCTCTGCATCGGCCCGGTTTCCAGAGAGAAGACGAAAATACACACAGAGGGATCAGATAAACAGCCCCGGGGTCGACTTGTGCAAGCTGCTCGGAGCTGCGTGGGGAGGACACGGCGAGTGATGGACGGAGCTCCCAAACATCGCCCCGACACCTCAGAGGACGGAGCGGACCGGGACACCGGGACCGCAGGAAGAAGCCGGGATCATAGTCAGTATTCAAGAAAGGTTGAGTTTTGAGGAGCAGATGTCTACAAGGGATCTCCAGTTCATTCAGAAACTCTGAGTGTTTGAAATGATGGTTGTCAAAATAGTTAGAGAAATAACAGGCAGAAAACAGGTGAATCGTTCAGTTGCGGCTACAAGCACCAAAATTGGCACACATACTCCTTAGGGGTTGCTCTTTTGATAAAACCATTGTGCCAAAAAAAAAAAACAGATGGCGGCCATTTTTAAAGATGGCCGGCATCGAATATACAGTAATATTGCATTTCCCAACAAAATCCCATAGACATTTCCTATTTGAATGATCTTGGTGACAAATCATAACCTTTCCATTATGTAGAATCTAAATTTGGACCCATGGACTTATACTTTGGCTTCCTTGTACCATATATCAGTCCCAGAATCCTAATATTCTGCAAAATGTGAGTTTTTTTTGTTATGTTTGACACTGGTAAAATGGATGGCAGTGTATACCTTAGTATTGTTAGAGGTTTGGTGTGTGTATGTGTGTGGTGGGGAGGGGGGGTAAATGTAGCAGCTCAACAGAGCGGATGTCAATGCACAGCCAGGGCACACTGGCGGCACCGCTGCTGTGAAACTCAGCATGGGGCTCAGCATCAGCTGAGAGCTGAGTCATTAGTTTGGTGTAACTAAGTAATGGCTTCAGTGTCCTAAATGCTGTCTAATAAGCCCCACATCAGTTAGCTAGTGTAGTTTACATGTAGTTTGATGTTTAGTTAGACAGCCGTGCCTGAATTGACAGGGTGTGCCAGGGCGGGAGAGCCAAGCCAAGTGTAAGGGGGCTAAGCAGACTATTCATGGACTTACCCAGATGGTGTACAGATCGCACAGGACTTAAAGGATACTGGATGAACGATCGGGCTAGATGTAGATTGTATAAGTTATTGTCGAACCTAGTTGTATCCCATACCTTATTGTGCATAATGGTGGTAAAAAGAATAACCCCTCTGCCTTGTTTCAATAAATACACATCATCACACTGTGAAATTTTGATTATCAATCCATCCATTGTCCGCCGCTTAGCAGCCTCAACAGAGATGCCCAGACTTCCTTCACCCCAGACACTTCCTCCAGCTCTTCCTCCAGCTCTTCCTCCATCTCTTCCTCCAGCTCTTCCGAGGGGAGTCCGAGGCGTTCCCAGGCCAGCCAAGAGACATAGTCTCTCCAGCGTGTCCTGGGTCTTCCCCGGGGTCTCCTCCCGGAGGGACATGCCTGGAACACCTCCCTAGGGAGGAAGGACATGCCTGGAACACCTCCCTAGGGAGGATGGACATGCCTGGAACACCTCCCTAGGGAGGAAGGACATGCCTGGAACACCTCCCTAGGGAGGATCCAGGAGGATCCGGTACAGATGCCCAAGCCACCTCAGCTGACTCCTCTCAATGTGAAGGAGCAGCGGCTCGACTCCGAGCTCCTCCCGGGTGACCGAACTCCTCACCCTATCTCTAAGGGAGCGTCCAGCCGCCCTGCGGAGGAAACTCATCTCTAAGGGAGCGTCCAGCCACCCTGCGGAGGAAACTCATCTCTAAGGGAGCGTCCAGCCACCCTGCAGAGGAAACTCATCTCGGCCACTGGAACTGGAAAGAGTGAGAACCTCAAAACGTAAGGCAGAGAGTGCTCAGCCAGTGGAATGCCAGACCAAGTTTAACAGAACCAGCATTCAAAGCTCATTGTGTTTCATACTGTATGTGACAAAGAACTCACATCCTCTGAACAGACCAGAAAATCTATGAAAATGAATCTCAATAAGAGGGTTAATGAATGTGCCCGGACTTTAAATGATGGAAAACTTATTGTAAGACTATGCTGTGGAGATGTTGTTGCACAGGAGCTCCAATACCATGCTGCATGCTTGGTAGACTTGTACACTAGCGAGGTCAGAGCCACCAAGAGACTGGAAAAGGAACATGCAACCATAGAGGCTGACCACCCACAGGCATTCTCAGAGCTAGTCACATATCTAGTGGAGACCACCAAATCTGGTGACGGTCCTTCAGTCTTCAGACTTACAGACATAGTTCACCTGTATGCCCAGCGCCTGAAACAGCTGGGTGTTGATGCACCTCCTGTCAACTCCACAAGACTGAAGGCAAAACTGCTGTAAGAAATACCTGAGTTGGAGGCTCACAAGCAGGGAAGGGGTGTTCTTTTGGCTTTCCAGAAAGAGGTAGGCTTTGTCTTGTCAGAAGCCTCTGATTATTATAGTGAAGCTATTATTCTTAGCAAAGCAGCTAACATTTTGCGAAGACATATGTTGGACCACAAGTCCACATTTGATGGAACCTTCTATGCGAGTTGCATTGAGGAGGCCATTCCACACAGTCTTCTTCAGTTTGTGGCCATGCTTGAACACAGAGCAGACATCAAATCTCAACTGAGGGTTGGGGCATCAAAGACCGATCAAGCAATTGGTCAGCTGCTTCAGTACAACTGCTACACACAGTACAAAAAAGGAAGTGCAACTCACAGACACTCCAAAAATAGAGAAACCCCATTCCCTGTTTACATGGGGATGTCCATCTATGCAAAGACCAGAAACCAGAAAGTTGGTGGACATGCTTGATGAGCATGGCATAAGCATTCCATACAACAGGGTTCTAGAGATATCTGCACAGCTGGGAGATGCAACAGTCAGTAAGTACATGGAAGACGGGGTGGTCTGTCCACCATTTCTGCGAAAAGGGCTGTTCACAACATCAGCCATGGACAACATAGACCACAACCTCACTGCAACGACAGCGACCACTTCTTTCCATGGAACCAGCATCTCTGTTTTTCAGCACCCAACTAAAGAAGACAAAGGTGAAGATCGTGGAAAGCTGAAGTTCAGAGAAGAGATAGTGAAGAGAGTTCCAGAACTTCCAGACACCTTCACCAATGTCCGGCCGGCCTTCTTCACCAAGAAGAAACCCTGTCCTCCCCAGAGTGGTGTGACACCCCCATACACCAGTCTGCTGAGGCCACATCTGGCAATGGAGTACGAGTGGCTGGAGAAAGTAATTTTAACAGATGGGCCGGTGTAACTTGGTCAGCCCACCATGCTTAACAATAACAAAAAACCTATATTTTGGCAGAATATTAGGATTCTGGGATTGATATATGGTACAAGTAAGTCCATGGGTCCAAAGTTAGATTCTACATAGTGAAAAGGTTATGATTTGACACCAAGATCATTCCAATAGGACAAATCTATTGGATTTTATTGCGAAATGCAATATTACTGTATATTCGATGGCGGCCATCTTGAAAAAAGGCCGCCATCTTTTTTTTTTTTTGGCACAATGGTTTTATCAAAAGAGCAACCCCTAAGGAGTATGTGTGCCAATTTTGGTGCTTGTAGCCGCAACTGAACGATTATTCCTGTTATTTCTCTAACTAAAAGACTGGAAGGCACTCTTATGGTGCTTTTCCACTAGTACCTTTTCAGCTCGACTCCACTCGGTTTGGTTCTTTCCACCAGGGGTCTAACGTGTCGAGTAGATACTTTTTCTGTAACTATTCTGCCGAGGTTCTAAGCTGCTGAGTCGGCTGTATCTGACATCATCACACTACAGACCACCGATTGGTCGGGGGGTTGGAGTCAGACGTCTGAGTCAGGAGGAGGAAATCAGAGAAAGAGACTCTGACGGATTCTTGTTCATTTTATTCAACCAGCAACGGCAGCAGAAGTCTGTTTCATGATCCAACTCTGAGGTGCAGATGTTCATAAACCTGGTGCTGAGGAGAGAATAAGAAAAAAGAAAAAGGGATCTAGACGGAGATAAGGAACGACCAGATCTACCAGGAGCTCTGTCTCTTCATAGCTGCTCACGGCTCCAGCTGACTTTTCAGCAGCACAGAGACAAACTAACAAAAAATGAAAAAGCAAAGTGCCTTGAAGCTTCTCTCACTCTCATTTTTTAACTTGATATCAAACACAAACCACAGACCCAGCAGCACATCTATCATCTCCTCCAGGTTCTACATCTTTATTGTTGTTGTCTTCTTCCTTTAGATACACAATCAAATACGTCACAGCAGCTTCTCCAACCTCCTACTTCTGCTCCAGCTGCTGAATTGTAGTGGAAAAGAAACCAGGCCGAGATGAGATGAGCCGAGTAGGTTCTAGTGGAAAAGCGCCAGTAGAGGACGAGACTGCCAGTCTAAACACATGTAGTAACGGAGGAGGACCATCATCCGCGTATTTAATAAAGTGCATGTTGGAGAAAGTGCTTGTGCAGGAGTTTGTGTACAGAATAAATAACAGTGGGGATAAAACACAACCCTGAGGGGAAAAGCCTGTAGAAGTGGTGATTGTATCTGAGAGTGATGTTCCAACTCTGACCTGCTGAGATCTACTGCTAAGAAAATCAACAACCCATAAAAGCTGACGAGATGGAAGTGAGAATTCTGTTTCTAGGTTTTCTGCTAAGATGTTCGGTAAAATTGTATTAAAAGCTGATCAAAAGTCCACAAATAAAATCTTAGCATGGGTCTTGGGTTTCTCCAGATGGGTATGTAGTACATGCAGTACGGTCAGTACGGCATCCTCAGCCCCCCTAGAGGCCTGAGAAGCAAACTGCAGGGGGTCGATTAGATGCTGAGTTAAGGTCACAATGTGCTTCTTCCCCAGGCGTTCAAAGCACTTCATGACCAACGATGTAGGCCGATCGGTCTGAAGGCGTTGGGGCCTGAGGGTTTGTGAGACTTTGGAACAGGTACAATTGTGGCTGCTTTACAAATGCTCGGTATCTTATGAGTGTTAAAAGAAGATCTAAAAATGTCAGTAAAACCTGGTCCCAGCTGTTCAGCACAGTGCTTAAGCACACTTCCACAGACATTGTCAGGGCCGGGGCTTTTCCTGGGGTTGCAGATTTTAAAAAGGTGCAAAACTTCAAAACTTCTGATTCTTTAATAAAATCTGGAGGAGAGGTAGGAGGGGAGGATGACACCACTGGAGGATCGTTACAGCTACCACTGTCAAAGCAACAGAAGAAGGTGTTGAGCTGTTTGCTGGCAGTTGCAGGTGTGTTGTACCCAGTACTCGAGTTGTAAAATAAAATCAGGGGGGATGGTGGATTTTATCATATCGGGACACATAATTTGTGCTGATTACAAATAATATAATATATTACAAATAATAGCAGTGACCAAAACAGCTGCAGAAATACTGCAGGAATGACATAGCAGCAGTTAAATGCAGCCTTCTGTAAGCTTTAAATATCCACTGGGCTTACATCAAATACATCAAAACACAACAATAAAAAACACTTTTCTGAACTTATCAATATGACTCTGTCCTTCACAGGATAAGTAAAATGGATCACTGCAAAAACTCAAAATCTTAACAAGAATATTTGTCTTATTTCTAGTTAAAATGTCTCATTTTAGTAAAAAAATCTCATTACACTTAAAACAAGACTCATCACTGGAAAAAACAACAATTTTTCACCTGTTTCAAGTAGATTTTCACTTGAAATAAGTAGAAAAATCTGCCGGTGGAACAAGATTTTTTTGCTTGTAATAAGAAGATAAATCTACCTACTTCCTTCCTACTACCTACTACTTCCTACTTATTTAAAGTGAAAATGTACTTGAAACAGGTGAAAATTGATAAAATGAGTTATTTTTCTGGTGTTATTTTTCTGGTGATGACTCTAAATGTTGAAATAGCACTAAAACCACATTCATTGATGAAATGACATAAGGGATGGAAAGAGGGGATGGCAGTTTTACAGGGGGATGATTTGGACAGTTTTTATTTCAGGGGGGGAAGCCATCCCCCCTCATCCCCCCTCAACTCCAGTACTGGTTGTAGTGCGACGTGGAGCCCTGACTGAGACCTGGATGGTGGAAGAAGTGGGTTCTTCCTCATACCTTTCCATTGTCTCCATTCCATCGGCAGGTTCTGAGGGAATGCTGCAGCCGAAGCACGGAGCCATACTTTTTTCCTGCTGTTATGCTGTGCAGCATTCATTGCTCTGCTCTGTAATCAGATCTTCTCTCTGATGAGTGTGAACCTGCAGCTGGTCCCGGGCCAGGAATGCTCTGGCTGCAGGTACGAAACCACCGGCGGGTGACGGGTGGCAGGTTTTTACAGCTCTGGCCGTAAATATCTGCTGTCACTGCTGATAAAAAGCAAACACCAGGTGAGTGCGTACCATCGTGCAGGTGCGCCGTGCTGTTTTCAATGTGTGAGGACAACACTTTAGAAATAATAAATCATTATCAGTCTGGAGGGGGAGTTTACCTGCAGTTAGGAAACTAAATTCAGTCTGCACAACAGTCCAACATCTGTCTACGGGACCCATCTGAGATATAAATGGTGCCCCCTAGAGGCTTGGTTCCGTATTGGCTCCATGGACCATCGGTTCTCTTCCATGGTTGGCCCTAGTGGGACCCTGATGAAAGACAGTTTTAGGCCCATTCACCACCCATGCACCTGAGTGAAACCCCTGGGGAGAAATCCCAAGAGGCCGACAGGGAACCCATGGACAGTCCCATACAGAGCCCAGTTCTTCAGCAGGACACTGGTGTCCATGTCTCCGACCAAACAGTTAGAAACAGACAGAGAAAGCAAAATTTATATACGTGTTTGAAATTTACAGTTTATATTTCCATCCTAAACTATAAAATAGTTCGTTGAACATGTTTTGCATTTTCCTACGGAGGAGTATTAGGGCCAGACAGGAGAAAAATAAAAATAATATTTTAGAGGAGGAGGATTTGTTTTTCATTATCACTTGGAGAAAAAAGTCGAAATGTCGAGAAAAAAGTCGAAATGTTAAGAAAAAAGTCAAAATTTGATGATGGTAGGGGGGGCGCTGTTGCGGTGAAAGGATGTAGACGTGTTTTTTCAGCGAGCTCCGTGAGGTGATTTCTTAATTTCGATTTAAACAGACCACTTCAGACTCAAACACACACTGGGTGCTACCTATGTGTTCTTAAACGACCGAACTTTTATCTGGTGGATTTTGAGAACAAAACATGAAGCCTCCGTCCAGCAAATCCACTATCTCAAAGTCGTCTCGCAGTGCTGCTGCTAATGCTACCGCTGCGGCCGCTGCTACCACTTCAGGTGATGAGACGGAGCCAGGAGAAGACATGCTGACAGCCAGCGCGTTCACCAGTGCCCTGGCTTCTCTGAAAAGCGATATTTGCTCCAAAATAGAAGTGGCTGTTAATGGTATACAGACAGATATTGCTGCTGTCAGAAAGGACTTACGTTCTTCGGTGGCGGCCCTGCAGAGGTCCGTGGACGCACAAGATGACCGCTTAAAGGAGGTGGAAAGATCCGCGACGACAACGAGCGACTCGGTGACAACTCTGGAAACAGTTGTGACTAAGCTCCAGTCGGATGTCAGAGACCTCCAATCTAAATGTGAGGATCTTGAGAGCAGATCTCGGAGGAACAACATCAGGCTGGTGGGCATCCCGGAGGAGCTTGAGGGCGCATTGCCGACTGAATTTATCTCCAGCCTCCTGCAAAAAGTGCTCCACTTGGAGGAGAAGCCTTTACTTGACAGAGCCCACAGGACACTGCAAGCTAAACCGAGGTCCGATCAGCCGCCCAGGCCGTTTGTGATCAGAGTTCACTACTTCCACATCCGTGAGCTCATCCTCCGCCAAGCCCGATAGGTGAAATCTCTCTCCCACAACGGGCGGCCGGTCCACATCTTCCCCCATCTCACTGCCAGTGAGGCCAAACGACGGGCGGCTTTCGCAGACGTGAGGAGGCGGCTCCGTGACATCCAGGGCGCCCGCTTTGGCTTCTGTTACCCCGCGCGGTTCCGCATCACTTTACCGGGGATGTCCGAGCGGTCGTTTACTGATCCTCAGCTGGCCCTGAACGTCGTGATTTCCAGCGCGCCTGGCGCTGCGGGCGGAGCTGCGGCTGGAGCTGCGCCTGGCGGAGCTGCGGCTGGCGGAGCTGCGGCTGGCGGAGCTGCGGCTGGCGGAGCTGCGGCGGGCGATGGAGGGATTTAGCTGATACAGCTGACTGGCGCATAATGACTTTGGCTGCGTCCCAATACTCCCCCTCGCCCTCGTTTTCTTCACTAACACTAACTTTTGCGCGTTTCCGTGAAGGTAGTGGTGTCCCAATTCCTCTTTTCACCAAGGGGGAGGGGGCATAACGAGGGCCAGGGGCTGAGAATAGCCCCTTCAAATCGAGGGATTTCAGATGCTCACTTGGCGAGCGAGGGGGTATGAAAATTTCCCAGAATGCTTTTGCCGTAGGCTCTGCGTCGATTTGACTCGCCGACCGAAGGCAAACAGGCAGACTCGTCTCAGAGAAATAGAGAGAAATAATCCTGTGACTCGTCAGATTTGTTTTGGATGTTTCTGATATAATAGTCTTCAGAAACCACAAAGTAATCCAGCTGTTATCTGGGTAATTTAAACACTTTCAGATAAAGTTGTAGAAGATCACGCCAGAATAAAGGGATTTATGGTTCTGCGTTACACCAACGCAGAGCCTACGGCGGAGGTTACGTAACCTACGCCGTAAGGTCTGCGTCAATGTACGCGGCGACGCGCGCCGTACGCCGTACCCTACGCCGTACCCTACGCCGTAGGCACTGCGTCGATTTAACGCGGACCTAAACTCCGGAGCCGGCAGACAGAAATCTCTAAATTTCGGAGCAAATTTCTTAACAGGCGTAGCTACAACTGTTAGATTTCATATATTAAACCAACATCTCCCTAAATGATTTATTTCAGCCAGCGTAATTCTCAACCTAGCTGCGTCCCGGAAGAGAGTTTCTCTCCCGGGACTGACGGAGCAGCTTGACCCGGCGGACACGTCTGTTTTCGGGCTGTGAGCTGAGGCTGCTCCCCAGGGGCGGCGGCTCTTCTCATCTCCGAAAACATCGGGTCACAAATATGCTTAAATACGTTTACTATGACTAAAAACCCAAACTTACAACTTATACAGTACAAAGTTCTTCATAGAATACATTATACTGGACAAAGGATGTTCCAGATGGGCTTTGTCACCTCTAATATCTGTTCACAGTGCACAGAGAACACCCCAGATAATTATATGCATGCTTTATGGTTCTGTACAGCGGTACAGAGGTTCTGGAAGGAGATTTGTGAGGATTTATCCACATGGATCAACCACAGAATCCCAGTGTGCCCCACGGTATGTATATTAGGTCACCTGGGAGACACTCAAATAGAACCTAATTGGACACACCGGGTTCTCACTGCCTTATGTATCGCAAAGAAAACCATTCTAGTAAATTGGAAACAAAAATCCAGTTTATGTATCAACCATTTTAGGAATCTTTTATCAGATCATATTAGTAGTGAGATAATGTCTGCCTCCACTGAACAACATTCGGCTGAATTGCACTCTCTGTGGTCCCCGATTATTGGCTTCGTTACCTAGTGGGGGCGGGGGGGGTGGTGATCTCGTAGCCCTTGGGGTAGGGGGTCGGCTTGGGGGGTCTGGGGCGCTGGCCTCCGGTGGCCCCTGGGGGGCGGTGAGGGGGGCCGCGGGGCCCTGTCCCTGGCCGGTGGGGGCCTTGGAGGCCTGTGGGGGGGGTTGCCTCATGGCGATGGGGGGGGGGTGGCTGGGGGGCCTCGGGCGGGGGGCTGTGGCTTGGGCGTCTCCGGGTCTCCCGGGGGGGGCTGGGCCGTGGACGTGGGGGTCCCACTCGGTGGGCCCGGCCCTGCCTGGGTGGGGGGTGGCTGTCTGCGCTGGGGGGGCATTGCTGCCTTGGTCCTCCGTCACTGGGCGGGGGCCAAGTGCCCCTGCGGATGTGGGGACTCCGTGACCCTTGGGGTGTCCGCCGGGGTGGCCTCGGGGGGGGTGGGGCCGGGTCCGGGGATCGGGCCTCCCCTGACCGGGGGGTGCACGGGCGGGCACGGCGGCGGGGTGGCACCATTCCCAGGTGTCTATGTCTTATGTTGTCAGTATGAATGGGAGGATGTTGGACCGTTTCCCCCTCCGTCTGGGGGCTCCGGCGGCGCCGGGGGCGCCCGTGGAGGTACGGTGGGGCCCTGGCCCGGCTCGGAGGGCCGGCCCCCGTCTACTGGATGGCCGGTGGGGGGACGCGGGTGTCTTATCAGGGCCGGCTTTGCTGGTCCTGCTTCCTGGCTTCGGCCTCCGCTCCCCCTCCTTCCCCCCTACACGATTCATACGCACATAGGCGAAGGGCGGGGGGTCCGGGTCGTGGGGGGCATTGTCCCACGTGGCCCGGCACTCCCCGCCTCACGGTTTTAACAGCAAAATAGACACTGCACATTCAACACTTAATAAATACATTTGACAAGGACACGTAGTTCGGGAGGGGGGGGGTCGGTGTCAAATCGATACTTGGCCCTCCCCCCTCCCTGTTTTTATGGCATTAATCACATGTACTCAACACCAGGGGCGGGAGGGGGTCCCACATCACCTGCGTTCCCTCACCGGCCTGGGATAGGTGGGTCGGGATACCTGGGCCTGGCGGGGCTCGCCGTGCAGCCTGGGGTGCCTTCTGGCGGAGCTGGACCCCCCCGGGGAGGGGGAAACGGTGCGTGATTGTGTGTCGGTGAGAATGCGGTATGGAAGGGTCCTGCCATGGAGGATTTGGGCCTCCATTGGCAGGACATCAAAACTTAATAATTTATCAATATTATATTATACAAAGATGGTTATTATTATTATTATTATTATTA
Source organism: Cololabis saira (assembly GCF_033807715.1). Classification (NCBI taxonomy): domain Eukaryota; kingdom Metazoa; phylum Chordata; class Actinopteri; order Beloniformes; family Belonidae; genus Cololabis; species Cololabis saira. The sequence continues at coordinate 4,513,029 of NC_084588.1, read as the reverse complement.
TTATTATTATTATTATTATTATTATTATTATTATTATTAGTATTATTATTATGTATAGTATATCATATTATTATTAGTATAGATATCGGATAGTTGAATGGATGAATGAATGGGATGCCTGGGTCTGGGGCCCTCCGTTGCCGGGCCTGCGCGGGTGTCGCCCTGTTGGGGGGTTCCCTCTCTCCGGGCCCGTCTCCGGTCCCCCCCGCTGCCTCTGCGGCGGGGCGCCCCTCTGGTCTTGGAGGGCCACTTTCGTGGGGGGCGGGTGCGCCTGCCCGCGTCTGCGGCCAGGGCGGCTATGTCTCTCCGGGCAGGCTGGCCCCCTGCCGGGTGGGGGTCGTTGGCCTGAAGGATGAGGGCCTCCTGGCCACGTGTTCGGCCCGGACCGGGTGGCCGGGGATTACCTGGGTCGCGGTCCGCCGCGCACTATAGCTACACTTCAGGTTTGTTTGGTTTATTACACACACACACACACACACACACACACACACACACACACACACACACACACACACACACACACACACACACACACACACACACACACACACACACACACACACACACACATAGTCACTTAGTCACATGCATATACACACACACACACACACACACACATGATCATATACATACACACACACACACATAGACATACACACTGGCTTGTTCACCTGCATGCTGGCTCTCTAGTTTTTGGGTTTAGGTAGCGGTAGCGATAGCTTAGCTCAGACTGCGATCAGATCTCAAGATTTAGGTCGATTGCTGGTATTGTTTTGGTTGGCTCCGTGCCGGTTTCGTGCTTTGTTTGTGGTTTTTTGTTGCAGATTTCCAGTGCTTGACGTGTGTTTCCATGTGGTCCTGCTTCCTGGATTGGCAGTGGATGTCGTCACCCCCCCCCCCCCCCCCCAAAAAAAAAAAATCACTGGGTTTGTATGTGTATATTTATGTATGTGTACGCATATGTATGCGTATATATATATGTATATATATATTAAATATAGTAATAATGCACATATATATACTTTTGGTTTCTACCGTCATGGTATCAATCATTAATATGTGTGCAGACAAGGGAAAGAAAAAAAAAAAAACAAAAAAAAAAAACAATGGTACTGAAGTGCCAGATGGAAGATAGAAGGTTCCAGCTGATCACAAGCAGCAGCTTGTCTGCGCCGACCGGTGTGTTTGTTTGTACTTGGTAGAGGAGGAACTCGCACACGTTGTACCTGAACTCTTCCTCACGGCGACGGCTCTGATCCACACAGCAGTCAAACCAGCAGGACTGCTGCTTCCACCTGCCTGCGGTCCCACCCCCCTCTGGTCATCCCGCTGCTGCTTCCACCTGCCTGTGGTCCCACCCCCCTCTGGAAATCCCGCTGCTGCTTCCACCTGCCTGCGGTCCCACCCCCCTCTGGTCATCCCGCTGCTGCTTCCACCTGCCTGTGGTCCCACCCCCTTCTGGTCATCCCGCTGCTGCTTCCACATGTCTGCTGTGCTGCTGACGTCCCTGACACCCCCAGTCTTATGATCCAGGTCCTGGTCCAGGTTTCTCCCCCCCTTATGATCCAGGTCCTGGTCCAGGTTTCTTCCCTCCTAAAGGGGAGTTTTTCCTTGCCACTGTTTGGTTTAAGGCTTTTCTCCCACTAGGGGAGTTTTTACCTGCCATTGTTTATGTAATAATTGCTCTGGGGTGTATGTTCATGTTCTGGGTCTCTGGAAAGCGTCTAGAGACAACATCTGTTGTATTAGATGGTATACAAATAAAATTGAATGGAATTGAATTGAATGTGTCAGCATCAGTCCACTTGCACTCGTTTATCAGCTTACACACAAACAAAACAAGTGGTCATTTACTGACATCTAAGAAAAAACAACCATTTCAATCAAATAACAGCTAATAAAAAAAGCTTTGTCTCAGCAACTGTGAAGTGTGTTTAAAGGAAACTGGTGCCAAAGTAAAGGTAACACACGGGAGATTTCAACACAAATGTAAAATTAAAATGAAATATAACCAAATTACAGAAAAAATGGATTTTATTCTTTCACATGATTCAAGCCAAACACCCATTCCAGAACAGTACTATATGTTGTATATGTTGGACATTAGTATAGTATAGAGGGTATACAGTAGTATAATGTAGAGGGTGAACAGTAGTATAATGTAGAGGGTGTACAGTAGTACAGTACAGTATTGGGGGTATACAGTAGTATAATGTAGAGGGTGAACAGTAGTACAGTATAGAGGGTATATGGTAGTATAATGTAGAGGGTGTACAGTAGTATAGTACAGTATAGGGGGTATACAGTAGTATAATGTAGAGGGTGTACAGTAGTACAGTATAGAGGGTATATGGTAGTATAATGTAGAGGGTGTACAGTAGTATAGTACAGTATAGGGGGTATACAGTAGTATAATGTAGAGGGTGTACAGTAGTACAGTACAGTATAGAGGGTATACAGTAGTATAAAGTACAGGGTGAACAGTAGTATAGTATAGGGGGTATACAGCAGTATAATGTAAAGGGTGTACAGTAGTACAGTACAGTATTGGGGGTATACAGTAGTATAATGTAGAGGGTGTACAGTAGTACAGTACAATTGAATTCAATTCAATTCAATTTTATTTATATAGCGTCTAATACAACAGATGTTGTCTCTAGACGCTTTCCAGAGACCCAGAACATAAACATAAACATAAACATAAACATAAACATAAACATAAACATAAACATAAACCCCCGAGCAATTATTACATAAACAATGGCAGGTAAAAACTCCGATAGTGGGAGAAAAGCCTTAAGCCAAACCGTGTCAGCGTCAGCGTCAGCAGCACACAGCAGGCATCCACGTAGGCAGGTGGAAGCAGCAACGGGATGACCGGGGATGGGGGGGGGACCTGGACCGCAAGCCAGAAGGCAGTTCCCGAGGCTCCGGCCTGCAAACATGCACAAAAGAGAAAAAAGGGGGGGTGGCACAAGAAACTACAGGAACGATGGACAAAAACGATAGCTATGAGATATTTATAATAAATAAAAATGGAAATGGAGAAGAGAGGCAGGGAAAAGGAGAGGAGAAGAAGGGTGAGAGGCACCACCCAGCGGATCATGTCAGTGTCCCCCTGCAGCATAAGCCTATAGCAGCATATCTACCGCAAAGCTATATTTGAGACTAACTATTATAGTCTTGTTCTATAGCTGCAACTATGACTACTGACTCTAACACACTAGAGTTTACACTACCTAGAGATTTACCAACACCAGCTAGAGGTTTACTAAACACTAACTATAGGCTTTACTAAACAGAAAGGTTTTAAGTTTAGTTTTAAAGGTGGAGGTGGTGTCAGCCTCCTTAACCCAGATTGGAAGTTGGTTCCATAGTAATGGTGCCTGATAGCAGAACGCCCGCCCTCCAAATCTACATTTAGATATTCTAGGAACTACGAGTAAACCTGCACTCTGAGAACGGAGAGCTCTGCCAGGAACATAAGGCACTATCAGGTCTTAGGAGCTAAGCCGTTTTGGGCTTTATATGCAAGTAATAAAATTTTAAATTGGATAATAATGTAGAGGGTGTACAGTAGTACAGTACAGTATTGGGGGTATACAGTATTATAATGTAGAGGGTGTACAGTAGTACAGTATAGTATGGGGGTATACAGTAGTATAATGTAGAGGGTGAACAGTAGTACAGTATGGGGGTATCCAGTAGTATAATGTAATGTGTTGTTAGCAGGATGTCCAAGTAATTTGCTGAATAGGCTCCAGCTGATCCAGAATGCAGCAGCACGAGTGCTGACAGGAATCAGCAGGAGAGACCACGTCTCTCCAGTGTTAGCGTCGCTCCATTGGTTACCCGTAAAATTCAGAATCCAATTTAAAATTGTATTACTTGTGTATAAAGCCCAAAACGGCTTAGCTCCGCATTATTTGCAAGACCTGATAGTGCCTTATGTTCCTGTCAGAGCTCTCCGTTCTCAGAGTGCAGGTTTACTCGTAGTTCCTAGAATATCCAAATGTAGATTTGGAGGGCGGGCGTTCTGCTATGAGGCACCACTACTATGGAACCAACTTCCAATCTGGGTTAAGGAGGCTGACACCACCTCCACCTTTAAAACTAAACTTAAAACCTTTCTGTTTAGTAAAGCCTATAGTTAGTGTTTAGTAAACCTCTAGCTGGTGTTGGTAAATCTCTAGGTAGTGTAAACTTTAGTGTGTCAGAGTCGCTCCTGTAGTTTCTTGTGCTGGCCCCCCCTTCTCCTCCCTTTTCTCTCTTTTGTCCATGTTGCAGCATCCTTTGCCGGACACAGTAGTACAGTACAGTATAGAGGGTGAACAGTAGTATAATGTAGAGGGTGTACAGTAGTACAGTACAGTATAGGGGGTATACAGTAATATAATGTAGAGGGTGAACAGTAGTACAGTATGGGGGTATACAGTAGTATAATGTAAAGGGTGTACAGTAGTACAGTACAGTATTGGGGGTATACAGTAGTATAATGTAGAGGGTGATCAGTAGTACAGTACAGTATTGGGATGTACAGTAGTATAATGTAGAGGGTGTACAGTAGTACAGTACAGTATTGGGATGTACAGTAGTATAATGTAGTATATTGCAGCATTGCTGCTCTCAGCAGCAGCACTCGTCCTACAGGAAGGTCATCATGTGTTCCAGCAGGCTGCTGGGATGTGATCAGCCTGGGGGAGTGTGTTCTGCTCTGCCCTCCGTCCACACCGTCAGCCTATCAAACCACTCAGCAACTGGGTGAGGGGTGGTGGCCGGTCCGGTGGGCCTACTGCTGCTGCTGCTGCTGCTGTTGCTGCTGTTGCTCAAGCGGCTGCCCATCAAGCTGCTGAGCATCTGCCTCCACCTCGACCTCCTCACACTCCACGCTGTGTGTTTCTGCACTTCCCCAGGGGAGGAGTTTCAACAGCACTGATGCAACAACGCAGCTCCGTCAAGTTAACAACCAGATGCACATCCAGCTCCTGATGAAGCTGCGCTGAATGAGTGTAAACAGTTAAGGTTATCCAAGGCTGTGCTGCCTGCGTCATATCGTACTGCTGGTGTCACCCACTTTAGATCACAGAGCTGCAGTTACAGTTACAGTTACTGCAAGCTACAGCATTAAACCAAACAGAGTGTATCTGTTTCTTGAAGGTCGTCTCACCTGTCCGTCCACCTGGACACCCCAGCAGTGCAACAAACTACCAGGAGAAAACTCAGATGTAATGGGGTGATGCCGATTTTAATCTCATCTACTGCTTTCAAGACCACATCTTTGTGTTTTTCTCCTGAAACTCCTCATCATTTACGTTCTCGGGGCCATGAGTACGGTGGCCGAAACCTGCCATTGCTGAAAATAAAAGTAACGCTGCAAACAGTAACAAACACCGCTGCAAATTAAATAAACGTTTAGCAAATAAAATAAATGCTGCAAATAAAAGAAACGCTGAAAATATAAAGAAACCCCGCTGCAAATAAAATAAACGCTGCTGCAAATAAAAATAAAAAACGAGGCAAATAAAAAAGCCACAACGAAGTGAATTACCGGGGACTATTTTTGCTGATGCACCAGTGTTTTTTACGTGAGAGGAGAAGAAGAAGACGAAAAAAATTACACGTAGCGACGTTGAACACTAACCTTTTCACTTATTTTCTTGTTCATTGTTCTTCTTATTCCTCTCTCTTCCTTTATCTTCCTTTTCACTTACTTCCTCTTCGTCTTTTTCTTCTCCTCTCACGTAAAAAACACCGGTGCATCAGCAAAAATAGTCCCCGGTAATTCACTTCCGTTGTGGCTTTTTTATTTGCGTCGTTTTTTTTATTTGCAGCGGCGTTTATTATTTTATTTGCAGCAGGGTTTATTTATATTCGCAGCGTTTCTTTTATTTGCAGTGGCGTTTGTTTTTATTTGCAGCGTTACTTTTATTTTCAGCAATGGCGGTCTTGGCCACCGTACATGAGGCCTTATAGTTCACATCCTACCTCACTGATCAAAGTCTCTTTGTAAATATGGATACATGTTCCTCAGGAACCTATAAGATAAAGTGTGGGGTTCCCCAAGGGTCAACTTTAGGTCCAACTCTTTTTAATCTGTACATGCTGCCCCTTGGGGACGTCATCGTCTCCTGATGACACTGGGCCAATTGATGCCCTTTTTAACTGTATTTTAGACATCAAGTCATGGATAGCAGCAAACTTCCTACAGTTTGATTTGATTTGATTTGATCTCTGTTTGGAGGAGGAATGGAAATATTACAAACAGGTTTCCAGAGACCAGAACATGACCGCTGAGCAATTATTACATAAACGACTGCAGGTAAAAACTCCCCTTTAGGAGCAAAGAAACCTGGATCAGGACCTGGATCATAAGGGGGGACCCTCCTGCTGAGACCAGCTGGGTAGAGCAGGAAAAGAGTGATAGGAAGGAGAGGATGAAGAACAGAGAGAGCAGAGACACAGATATATTGTCAAAGGTCCAAAAGAGAAGATATATTAGTATTAATGATTGTTAACTGGACATATGACTGATACCTGGTTAGTTGGTGGACTCATTATATCATTAGAATCTAAATATCATTAGAAAACGGAAAGGTGAAATCCTGCAATCTGATTGGTTGTTAACTGTGGTATGATGAGCATATACCACGGCTTCTATTCTAAAGCCTCATCACAGCATATCATTCCACATCAGGGAAGCAACAATGTATCCATGACAACAACCAACTGTTACATATTTTTTGACGGTTACAGCAGGTAGCAAAAAGTAGCTGGTGTTAAAGTTTATTTTTTATTTTCGTTAAGAATTAATTAGGCATGTTCACGGTAAACTTTGATCTCCGAGGGGGAAGGGCTAATGATGGACGTATGGATTGAGGAGTGCCTGTATCCGAAAAAAAGACGACATGCAGAGCTGACAACTGGAGAGGTTGACCAACTGGAGAAGGAGAGAAGTGAGGCAAATACAGGTAAACAGACCAGGTGGGCAGTGAGGTACATTGAAGACTGGTGCAAAGATAATGTGGACTTTCAGACAGTATCTCAAAAACAATTCAATGACATTTTAAGAGAGTTTTATGGTTGTCAGAAAATTCAAAGGTGAACTCTATGGACTGAGCAGCTACATCGGTCTCCACGCAGGACTCAACAGATATGGATTTGTATTCTTTTTCTTTTATCTCCCTTTTTTGGGGGGTCATTTTCTAGTTATTTTGCTGTTGTATTGATCCACTGCTGTCCCTAGGTGGAGACATTGTTAATGTGTATTGTTGATTGTCTTATGTTGTATTGTTGTGGCCATGGTGGCAATGAAGTTTCCCCTTTGGGGATTATTAAAGTTGAATCCAATCCAATCCAATATGGTAGAGAGCATTGAACAGTGATTTTCTCCTAAAAAAAGCAGAGGAAAAGACGACATGCAGAACTAAGACCTTTCAAAGCACTTGTGCTTGCGAAGTTCAGTCCCCTTTGGAAATTCCTGGTCGATGTTTGCATGGAATGAACTGAAGGGCCGCTGAAGATTTGAAGCCTTGAAATGCGCTAATGATGCCTGGGATATAAGGCAGAATGGCTTACCGCTACCTTTAACAAAAAATAAATAAATTCCCTCACTCTGTTAAAAACGTCCTGTGTTCATCTTCGTATTTTCGTTTGGCCGTGCATTTTTTCCCTGCCATTTTGAGAGTGGATTTTTTTTCCCTCCAAGTTATTCGCGTCACAAATGCATAGTTCATGTATAGTTCAACGGGTTGAGCAGGCGACTTATATAAACCTTCCCCTGTACAGGGTTCGATTCCAGTCACACATTTTGCCCCCACTTCCTACGTGTCTGTCTTTCACTGCACCTATCAAATAAAGTCGCAAGAGCCGCATGACACCGGGCAAAGAGCGGCATGCAGCTCGCAAGCCGCGAGTTGGACACCCCTGGTATAGACCAACAAATGAAAGGAACCTGAAGGGAAAAAACTTGAAATAGGTTTAGGTAATTCTGTCTGTGAAGAAATAAAAGTCAAGGTTTGTTTCTGAGTTTTTCCTTCGTTGAGATGATTAACGGCCACATGAGTCACCATGTGCCTGTAATCTAATTAAATCCTCTGCTCGGCTGTAATTTACTGTCTTTCCCAAATGAGTTTTAAGTCACTCACATGTAATAATTTATGTTTAATTAAAGTGCATCTGATCCAGCTCAATCAATCCCAGCTTTCCCATCTGACGAGGCGTGTTCTCCATTATCTGCCGGGTAACTGAGAACGATTCCATCCAGCGTGATAGCAGGATGGCGATGTCAGAGTGCTGAGGTGTCTGGGTGTGATGACACGCCGGCTGAAGGAGATAAGACTAGAGAGATAAGGCGGTCAGCACCTCAGAGGGCAGACCTTATCGGACCTGAGACCTGCAGCGATGCGGTGACCTGATCAGTGTTTACTGAGCAAGGAAACGATTGCATTTAAAGCTTTGTTCTCACTTTGCAGGACGGTGATTCCCTGATAATGCAGAGCTGCAGGTTTATCTGTCTGCAGTCGATGAGAGCCAGTAAAAAAACGAGGGAACCACAAGTGGTTTCACATCAGGACTCTGATTGAAATGTGGTCGTCACAGTTTCCAGCTGCAGCCCAGAGGTGTGCAGGTCAGCATCAGTGATGGGATTGAGCAATGCTTCTGGACCTTCAGACAACTGCCAAACCTGACCAGAGCTGAAGAACTGAGTGACCCCACATCTCCATCCCTTTACAATCCGCAGCTGCTCGCTAGGACCAATCACTGCGCAGGAGGCGCGGCCTCATCACTCACAGCTCAAGCGTAATCCTGAAGAAGAAATGTGCAGCAGAGGTGAAAAATAATTTCACTGATCCACAATGACTCTGAACCTCCTCTCGCCTCTATCTAGTCCACCGGTCCACAATGACACTTAATCCTCACTAAGACCAGGAGACTCAAGTCCTGACTAAGACCAGGAGACCAGAGTCCTAGACTAAGACCAGGAGAGGGGACTATATACTGTAACTCCAGGTCTTATATCTTTACTCTGACTTCCTGTCTGTCCCAGAAAAGATGATAAATCCAGCTGTTGGCTTATAAATCTCTCTGAATGGTCTTAGACCAAAATACATCTCTGATCTCCTGGTCCATGATGAAGCAACCAGAACAATCAGGTCGTCAGGGTCACGCCTACTTTCTGCAGTTAGAGTTAGAACCAAACACAGTGAGGCAGAGTTCAGCTTTTATGCTCCTCACCTGTGGAATAAACTCCCAGAATGCATCAGGGCTGCTGAAACTCTCAGTTGCTTTAAATCCAGGTTGAAATCTTTTTATTTACTTCTGCATTTCAGTAATCTCCCACAATGCACTGCAACCTTTATTTCTTGCATCTCATTTGTTTAATTTTTGAACTGATGTCTGTCTGTCTTTAATTATTGCTTTCAGAATCTTTTACTTTGATGTATTTTTACAAATATTTTTATGTAAAGCATTTTAAATTGTCTTGTACATGAAATGTGTTAAACAAATACATTTGCCTTGCCCTCCCCTTCCCTGCCTTGCCCTGCCTTGCCCTCCCTTCCTCTACCTTCCCCTGCCATGCCTTGCCCTCTCCACCCATGCCTTGCCCTCCCCTGCCTTGCCTTGCCCTGCCCTGCCTTGCCCTCCCTTCCCCTGCCTTGCCCTGCCCTCCCCTGCCCTGCCTTGCCATCCCCTCCATTGCCTTGTTCTGCCTGGCCCTCCCTTCCTCTACCTTCCCCTGCCATGCCTTGCCTTGCCCTCTCCACCCATGCCTTGCCCTGCCTTGCCATCCCCTCCCCTGCCTTGCCTTACCCTGCCCTCCCCTCCCCTGCCTGCCTGCCTTGCCCTCTACACTCATGCATTTCCCTGCCCTGCCCTGCCTTGCTCTCCCCTCCCTTGCCTTGCCCTCCCCTGCCTTGCCTTGTCTTGCCTTGCCCTCCCATCCCCTACCTTGCCCTGCCTTGCCCTCCCCTCCCCTGCCTTTGCCCTGCCTTGCCCTCCCCTCCCCTCTCCTCCCCTGCCTTGCCCTGCACTGCCTTGCCCTCCCCTCCCCTCTCCTCCCCTGCCTTGCCCTGCACTGCCTTGCCCTCCCCTCCCCTGCCTTGCCTGCCTTGTCCCCTACACTCATGCCTTTCCCTGCCCTGCCTTGCTCTCCGCTCCCTTGCCTTGCCCTCCCCTGCCCCTCCCCTGCCTGCCTTGCCCTCTACACTCATGCATTTCCCTGCCCTGCCCTGCCTTGCTCTCCCCTCCCTTGCCTTGCCCTGCCCTCCCCTGCCTTGTCTTGCCTTGCCCTCCCATCCCCTGCCTTGCCCTGCCTTGCCCTCCCCTCCCCTGCCTTGCCCTCCCCTCTCCTCCCCTGCCTTGCCCTGCACTGCCTTGCCCTCCCCTCCCCTGCCTTGCCTGCCTTGCTCTCTACACTCATGCCTTTCCCTGCCCTGCCCTGCCTTGCTCTCCGCTCCCTTGCCTTGCCCTCCCCTGCCTTGCCTTGCCTTGCCTTGCCCTGCCCTGCCCTCCCCTCCCCTGCCCTGCCCTGCCCTGTTCTGCCTTGCCCTGCCCTCCCCTGCTCTCCCCTGTCTTGCCTTGCCCTGCCCTCTCGTCCCCTCCCCTCCCCTGCCCTGCCCTGCCCTGCCCTGCCCTGCCCTCCCTTGCCCTGCCTTGCCTTGTCTTGCACCAGCAGGTGGACTCGCTGGTTCCGTCAGAGTGAGTGTTATCATCTGAATGTGGTGTTTCCCTGCTGGACGTCACAGCAGTTGCACAACCTACTGCTGTTTGTCTTGATATGAGCCTGGATTTGTGGAGCCCGGGTTTGAACCCTCAACCCTCTGAAACAGGCCAGAACTGAACCAGGAGCAGTTGTTGCAAGGTAGCGTTGATGTTACTGAGGCCAGTCTTAGCCTGGGCCCAGTTTGACACTGGCTCTACTTGGAATCTGTCCATCCTGTTCTCCCTCATCTGCCTCCACTGCCAAGCGACCGAGGTCCTCGTCATCTTGGGCAGACGGCCAATCTGATTGGCTCAGTAGAGGACCCCCCCGCCGCCCGACACACACACACACACACACACACACACACACACACACACACACACACACACACACACACACACACACACACACACACACACACCTCAGGAAACTCCTCCTGTGGAGAAGCAGGACAGGCAGACGAGTGGAGGGAGGAGGACACATGTGCAGCACCCCTCCAGTGTTGCTCAAAGGTCCCTGGGCAGCCGTTCATCCCCCCTGTCCTCCACAGACAGACCCACTGATGGTTCTGTACAGAGGTTAGACAGCTGCACACACACACACACACACACGCTACATGTCACATCCCAACGTATCCCACAGTTCCTTGCAGTATCTTCACAAACACATTCATGACCATGAAAATGAAGCTGTTCTGGCAGTTGGGTCCTGCCTTTAGCCGTCAATCATGTGAGCTCATTGTGCTCGGTTACCTGTGGTGTTAACCTGGCCGTGCCAGGCGTAGCCGCAGGCCCGTAGCCGCTGGCCCGTAGCCGCTGGCCTGCAGCCGCCGGGCTGACGCTTCTGTTTAATGCAACACAGCAGCAGACGCTCATCCAGCTGACTAATCACCTCCAGAAGCATAGCTCACCCACACAAGGGGGAAACCAGCAGATCTGACGGCTCCACAACTGGTCACAAATATTGTGTGGGCTAAGTACCCCTTTACTGCCCTTCTCCGGACAGATGAGACCAAAGGGGAGAAGTTTGGTCTTATGGCCCTTTTCCACTAGTACCTACTCAGAGCGCTTCTACTCGCCACTCCCCCGTCTTCACTTTTCCACTACGGGCCGAGGCGGGTGGAGCCGTGCCAAGCAGATACTTTTTCTGTAACTATTCTGCCGAGGTTCTAAGCGGCCCTGGATCTGACGTCATCACACTACAGGCCACCGATTGGTCGTCTGTTTGGTGATCCAACTCTGAGGTGCAGATGTTCATAAACCTGGTGGCTGAGGAGAGAATTAAAAAGGGATCTAGACGGAGATAAGGAACGACCAGATCTACCAGGAGCTCTGTCTCTTCATAGCTGCTCACGGCTCCAGCTGACTTTCAGCAGCGCTGAGACAAACAAATATATTTAATCTCCTCCAGGTTCTACATCTTTAGTGTTGTTTTCTTCTTCATTTAGATACACAATCAAATACGTCACAGCAGCTTCACTCCAACCTCCTACTTCTGCTCCAGGTGCTGAATTGTAGTGGAAAAGAAACTTGGCCGATTGAGTCAAGCCGAGCTGTGATGAGTAGAGCCGAGAAGTTGCTAGTGGAAAAGCGCCATAACAGATCTCTGAACTCTGTTGTGGTGCTCCATCAATATGAAGAGGGATCAACTCTGCAGAGAGCTGTGTGCTACTTAGCAAAAACCTCAACCAACTGGAGATGACGGACACTGCTTCTAGCTATGGATCCACAAGACACCGAATCATGGGGGTACTTAGTTTTGCCCACGTGAGACACACTTGCTTTGCATTGCAGTGACTGACAGTATGGGGGCAGCTAACAAAGTATCTACAGTGTATTTGCTCTCGGTTACCTAGCAACAGTTGGTTTCAAAACTAATTCTGAAGCCTGCGCTTTCACTTCGGTATGAATTAAAAGAGAAAGCAAACTCCAGAACCAAAAGTGGAAGGAGGAAAAGCTGAAAAAGAGATATGAAATGAGAATCATCCGAATATGAAGAGCCAGAACGAGCAGCAAGTTTTCAGCCTGGATTCATCCAAACAGAATTCTGGGTACCGAAAAATATCACTGTTGAATTTCATTTGTATGCAACTTCACATCAGGGTTTTATTTCTATGCCTCTGAAGTTCCAGCAAGACGTTTAGCGAGCTGTTTCTTCTTCTGCTGCACTCCAAAGAACAGGAAACCGGCTGGAGGTCCCATATGGCCCTCAGGACCACAGCTTGTGAAACCGTGTGACTGAGGTCAAACTCATCGTCCGTAAAAGAAAAGACAGCAGACAGCAGACAAATTGGCCCATTATGATGTCCCTTTACGACAGTAATGACCTGGTTCATTAATCATTACCCAGACGACAAGCCTGTGAGGATCTGTGGAGGTAAAAGTTCAAGCCTTCGTTTCGTCTGAGAGCTCAGAGGGGTCAGCGTGATCGGCAGAGGGTCACCAAGTGCACATAGCACGGCGCCAGCATCTGCACATGCTCAGTGGCAACATTCATAGCATAGTTGCAGCTATAGAACAAGACTATATTAGTTAGTCTCAAATGTAACTTTGTGGTAGATATGCTGCTATAGGCCTATGCTGCAGGGGGGCACCGACATGATCCGCTGGGCGATGCCTCTCATCCGTCTCTGGTCCCTTCTCTGGTCATCCCGCTGCTGCTTCCACCTGTCTGCCGCCCCCACCCCTGCTGCAACACTGCTGCAACTGTGCAGCTCTTTGACCTTTTATCTGTTGCTTCTCTGTGTGGCCAGTAGGGGCAGTTGCTGACTTTGCAAAATATGAATTGAAAGATTTTTCTGCAAATGTGTTAATCTGTTGTCTGCTTCCATGGTCTTAATCCCTGTGGATTACAATCTAACTACAACAACAAGTTCTTACATCTAGTTTTACAAGTGTATTTGTAATGACAGGGAAGAACATGAAATAAGTTTATAGTGGGTGTGTGAATGATCAATAATCAGTATTATTGGCAGCAATAGAGGGCCCCAAGATCATATTTTGCTTAGGGCCCCATGGAGGTTTGGGCCGGCCCTTGGTCCTTGGGAAGTACAACCTGGACACCAGCCTGCTGTTAATCTTCTACAGCGCGTCCATGGAGAGCCTGCTGATACAATGTAGAGGTGGTAGTAAAGAGTTACATTTACTCCATTACATTTACTTGAATACGTTTTGGGAAATGTTGTACTTTTAGGAGTAGTTTTGAATCACTATACTTTTTACTTTTACTTGAGTAGATTTGTGAAGAAGAAACTGTTACTCTTACTCCGCTACATTAGGCTATGTTGAGCTGTTACTTTTCTTTTATCCCTTTTATCCGCGTACGCGTCAATCTCATGACATCACTGGGTGATTCTTTGGGAAAAATGTTTTTGCATGTTTTGTCACATTTACACAGACTCAAACACACACAGAGTTTCTATGAGTTCATGGGCTTGTTCTAGTTCTGCCTGGTTAAAAAAGAAAAGTACAAAGGCTTGAAATTTTGTGCTTAATTATTTATTTTATTATTTATTAAAGTACTTAAATTTACTTTAAGCTTATTTTAATTTAATTTAATTTAATTTAATTTAATGTAATTTAATGTAATTTAATTTAATTTAATTTGCCTGAATATGATTATTTTGTACTTTTGTCTGTTTGAATGGTTGTTTAAAAAAAAAAAAGACGTTACTCAACAGTTACTCAGTACTGGAGTACTTTTTTACTTTTTTACTTTTACTCAAGTAATTATTTGGGTGACTACTTTTTACTTCTACTTGAGTCATATTATTCTGAAGTAACAGTACTTTTACTTGAGTACAGTTTTTGGCTACTCTCCCCACCCCTCGGTAGCTGCACCACAGCTTCAGGGAGAGACTCCAGAGGGGGTCAAGACAGCTTAGGAGATCATTGGCTGTCCTCTTCCCTCCCTGTTTACACCTCCCGCTGCCTCAGCAGAGCCAGGAATATCACCAAGGACAGCTCCGTCCCCGGCTGGGAACTGTTTGACCTGCTGCCCTCAGGGAGGCGCTGCAGGTGCGCCAGGACCGGGACAAACACATTCAGGAACAGTTTCTTCCTGAGAGTCATCACCACCATAAACTCTCACATGCTGTAACTTACAGTCTGACCTCAACCTTACCTGTCAACTTTGGGGAAATTTTCCACCACCTGCTGTCCCACCAGCCCAACCGAGGTCCAGTATCTTACATTTTAACAGGTTTCCATGAAATATAAAATAACTACCAGTCAACCACTGACAAACTACAATTATTTGCCCAGAATCTGATAGTGACCGTTGTTGACTCTGAAATGCTGTGGACATTCCTATGTATGTAATCCCTATAATAGAGCCTAAACGAAAACACAAAAGGGAAATAAAGCAAATGTATTTATTTTAGATATTTTCAGTTTATATACACATTGATTGTCTTCAAGTGAAACATCTACATTTTCTTTTAATTTGTCATTTTCTCTCATGTGGATGACACAGACGCATGTTTCTGTTCCTCTAGCTGGTGCTGCTGATGCACATCGTTCCTCCCCCCGTGAGAGACACTAACATCGCAGTTACACGTCTTTCAGAACGCTTTTTTGGCAGAAATGCCTTCTCTCTTGTTAGATCCATCCATCTCTCTGATTTGTTGTTCCGAGTTTGTTCCTGTTGTTTCCAGGGAGAACTGCCACCCAGGCTGCAGCAGGGGGCAGTTCTCGCGAGCCCAGTGACAATTCCGTTTGGAGAGGCACAGGAATGCTGTTTAAAAATCATTATATCACCTCTAATATCTGTTCACAGTGCACAGAGAACACCCCAGATAATTATATGCATGCTTTATGGTTCTGTACACCGGTACAGAGGTTCTGGAAGGAGATTTGTGAGGATTTATCCACATGGATCGACCACAGAATCCCAGTGTGCCCCACGGTGTGTATATTAGGTCACCTGGGAGACACTCAAATAGATCCTAATTGGACACACCGGGTTCTCACTGCCTTATGTATCGCAAAGAAAACCATTCTAGTAAATTGGAAACAAAAATCCAGTTTATGTATTAACCATTTTAGGAATCTTTTATCAGATCATATTAGTAGTGAGATAATGTCTGCCTCCACTGAACAACACTCGGCTGAATTGCACTCTCTGTGGTCCCCGATTATTGGCCTCGTTACCTAGTGGGGGCGGGGGGGGGGGGGTGATCTCGTAGCCCTTGGGGTTGGGGGTCGGCTTGGGGGGTCTGGGGCGCGGGCCTCTGGTGGCCCCTGGGGGGCGGTGGGTGGGGCCGCGGGGTCCTGTCCCTGGCCGGTGGGGGCCTTGGGGGTCTGTGGGGGGGGGTACCTCATGGCGGTGGGGGGGGTGGCTGGGGAGGGCTCGGGCGGGGGGCGGTGGCTTGGGCGTCTCCGGGCCTCCTGGGGGGGGCTGGGCCGTGGACGTGGGGGTCCCGCCCGGAGGGCCCGGTCCTGCCTGGGTGGGGGGTGGCTGTCTGCGCTGGGGGGGCATTGCTGCCTTGGTCCTCCGTCGCTGGGCGGGGGCCAAGTGCCCCTGCGGATGTGGGGACTCCGTGACCCTTGGGGTGTCCGCCGGGGTGGCCTCGGGGGGGGGTGGGGCCGGGTCCGGAGATCGGGCCTCCCCTGACCGGGGGGTGCACGGGCGGGCGCGGCGGCGGGGTGGCGCCATTCCCAGGTATCTATGTCTTATGTTGTCAGTATGAATGGGAGGATGTTGGACCGTTTCCCCCTCCGTCTGGGGGCTCCGGCGGCTCCGGGGGCGCCCGTGGAGGTACGGTGGGGCCCTGGCCCGGCTCGGGGGGCCGGCCCCCGTCTACTGGATGGCCGGTGGGGGGACGCGGGTGTCTTATCAGGGCCGGCTTTGCTGGTCCTGCCTCCTGGCTTCGGCCTCCGCTCCCCCTCTTGCCCCCCCTACACGATTCATACGCACATAGGCGAAAGGCGGGGGGTCCGGGTCGTGGGGGGCACTGTCCCGCGTGGCCCGGCACTCCCCGCCTCACGGTTTTAACAGCAAACTAGACACTGCACATTCAACACTTTATAAATACACTTGACAAGGACACGTAGTTCGGGAGGGGGGGGGGGGGTCGGTGTCAATCGATACTTGGCCCTCCCTCCTCCCTGTTTTTATGGCATTAATCACATGCACTCAACACAAGGGGCGGGAGGGGGTCCCACATCACCCGCGTTCCCTCACCGGCCTGGGCCTCGGACGGGTGGGTCGGGTTACCCGGGCCTGGCGGGGCCCGCCGTGCAGCCTGGGGTGCCTTCTGGCGGTGCTGGACCCCCCCGGGGAGGGGGAAACGGTGCGTGATTGTATGTCTGTGTCGGTGAGAATGCAGTATGGAAGGGTCCTGCCATGGAGGATTTGAGCCTCCATTGGCAGGACATCAAAAACTTAATAATTTATCAATATTATATTATACAAAGATGGTTATTATTATTATTATTATTATTATTAGTATTATTATTATTATTATGTATAGTATATTATATTATTATTAGTATAGGTATCGGATAGGTGAATGGATGAATGAATGGGATGCCTGGGTCTGGGGCCCTCCGTTGTCGGGCCTGCGCGGGTGTCGCCTTGTTGGGGGGTTCCCTCTCTCCGGGCCCGTCTCCGGTCCCCCCCGCTGCCTCTACGGCGGGGCGCCCCTCTGGTCTTGGAGGGCCACTTTCGTGGGGGACGGGTGCGCCTGCCCGCGTCGGCGGCCGGGGCGGCTCTGTCTCTCCGGGCAGGCTGGCCCCCTGCCGGGTGGGGGTCGTTGGCCTGAAGGGTGAGGACCTCCTGGCCGCGTGTCCGGCCCGGACCGGGTGGCCGGGGATTGCCTGGGTCGCGGTCCGCCGCCGCGGGATCCCTGGCTGCTTCTTTCCGCGCCGTGGGGGCCCCGCCCGCGGGCCCCCTCGGCCGCCGCCGGGTGGGGGGGGGCCTCGCAGGCGGTGGGTTGCCTCCCTCCTACTTCTCCCCTCTGTGGGGTTTGCCGGTGGCCTGGGTTCCGGGCTCTTCCTTGTCGGCCTCTGGTCTCGCGGGTGGCGGGGTCGCTCCCCCCCCTCCCCCACTATAGATACACTTCAGGTGGAGCTTTGTTTGGTTTATTACACACACACACACACACACACACACACACACACACACACACACACACACACATATAGTCATTTAGTCACACGCGCACACACACACACACACACACACACACACACACACACACACACACACACACACACACACACACACACACACACACACACGCATGATCATATACATACACACACACACACATAGACATACACACTGGCTTGTTCACCTGCATGCTGGCTCTCTAGTTTTTGGGTTTAGGTAGCGGTAGCGATAGCTTAGCTCAGACTGCGATCAGATCTCAAGATTTAGGTCGATTGCTGTTCGTGTTTTGGCTGGCTCCGTGCCGGTTTCGTGCTTTGTGTGTGGTTTTTTGTTGCAGATTTCCAGTGCTTGACATGTGTCTCCGTGTGTTCCTGCTTCCTGGATTGGCAGTGGATGCCCAAAAAAAAACAAAAAAAAAACAAAAAAAAAAACACTGGGTTTGTATGTGTATATTTATGTATGTGTACGCATATGTGTGCGTATATATATGTATATATTACATATAGTAATAATGCACATGTATACACTTTCGGTTTCTACCGTCATGGTATCAATCAATAATATGTGTGCAGACAAGGTAAAAAAAAAAAAGAAAAAAAAAAAAAAAAAAAAAAAAATCATTATATCATAAAACGGGAAATTTACGGGAAATACTAATACGGGAGGACGGCGGGATAGAGGGGTAAAATACGGTAGTTGCCCGGCCAAAACGGGAGACTTGACAGGTCTGACCTTAACCCCCCTCCAACCGGACTTACCGGATCATTTTTATGTGTTAACAATACCTCCTGCCATTCTATGTTATCTACATACACACATACACATCACTCATATTGCACATTTTGTTATTATTTATATTTCTTTCTACAATGTACATATTCACTTACATATTACATGTTGCACTGAAGAGTAAGATGCTCCAGTTTCATTCTATGTATAGAATATATATATATATATATATATATATATATATATATATATATATATATATATATATATATATATATATATATATATATATATATATGTGGTTAGCACTTAGTGGTTAGCACTGTTGCCTCACAGCAAGAAGGTTCCCGGTTCGACTCCCAGGCCCGGCAGGGGTCTTTCTGTGTGGAGTTTGCATGTTCTCCCCGTGCTTGCGTGGGTTCTCTCCGGGTACTCCGGTTTCCTCCCACAGTCCAAAAACATGCATATTAGGTTAATTGGTGATTCTAAATTGCCCGTAGGTGTGAGTGTGGTTGTGAGCATGGTTTGTGTGTTTATATGTGTCCCTGTGATGGATGAAGGGTAAACTCCTGCCTCTCACCTGAATTGAGCTGGGATAGGCTCCAGCAGACCCCGCAAGGGATAAAGCGGGTATAGATAATGGATGGATATATATATATATATATATATATATATATATATATATATATATATGTGGGTCATTTCAGAATTGCGGGTACATTTCGCGTCTCCCAGAAAAACCTTTTGTTATCTCCCCCCCAAAAAATCTTTACTGGATCAGTTTTAAATAATATTGTTAATTATATTGAACTTTAATCAATAATAATGCTTGATGTGTATTTTAGGCACAATTTATACATAAAATATTAATTAAATGATTCCCACCCCACCCATTATTGACTGTCTTCAGCTCATGATTCACACATTCAACTTGAATTAACATGAAATAAGTCAGTATAATTTGCAGGTTTTTTGTGCTTACCCTATTAATAGTTATAAAGTCAGTTGCACAGAGTATTTATTTTCAGTATTACATGGGATTTCAACATTAAAAATATATATTTTTTATCTGTCCCTATGATCTGGTCAACTCTGTTATCTCTGTTATAAAACCACATAAAAAACCCTATAGCATTCAAATAAAAACATGTGACCTGCACCCAGTGATGTCACTTCCTCTTGCAGAAAACATTTGGAGGGAGTTATGGTATGTTTTATTTCTTTTCTCATTAATTTGTACAAAATGTTGAGAATACACCAAGAGTAGATTAATTATATGTCAAATCTGTTATTGTGATATTATAGTGAATCTTTCATTCAATTTTTAAAAACAATAATATGATGAAAAGTCATAAAATTATGTTTTTATACATGGCATGTGTTATTTGGTTTTAAGCTAGCACATGGAGTTAAGGGACAAAATGGTGGAAAATGTCAACTCTGTTATTGTCAACTCTGTTAATCGTTCAAAGATTTGAACGATAACAGAGTTGACGATGACTAACAGAGTCAAATGTTCCCAATCACTTCTAAGCATTTTGCTTTAGTTTATACATTTATTGTGGATTCTGGGTATTTTTTTGTAGTGGGAAAGTAAAGATACAATTGGACAGTGGTGTGTCGTCAAATATGATGATGACTTTTATCCTGGGACCATTGTCGAGGTCAATGAGACACATGCAAAAGTCACATGCATGCACAATGTGGGGAAAAATCGGTTCTTCTGGCCAAACCGTCACGATACTTTGTGGTATCCCTTTGATGATGTCCTCAGAATCATCCCACCACCAACCTCAGTGACGGGACGCCATGTAGAAATAAACAAAGAAATATGGGCCGAAATCGCCTATGACTGATTTTTTTTCGAGGGAATGAGGGAGTTGGTAATGTATGGTGAAGCATGGGGGCCAAACCTGAACCTGAAGGGGCAGCAATAACCACCATGGGCTCTTTAGCCTAACTTGAATGGATTGGACTCTTTGGCTGATTGGTTAGTGTGCTTGTCTGTGGTCTGGGGAAGCTAAGTTCAACTCCTGGCTGTCCCTGAATTTGCCACAATGTGATGCACATCAGTCTAGAAATGTTTTGAAAGCAATTTTATCCAGCTCAGTGTTGTTATTGTTCAAGTTCATGAAATATATGCAATTCAGATTAATTAAAAATTGTGTTTTTACTTTTAAAAATTGATGAATGTATATGATGACCATTAGACGAAAACATTTTGAAAGCCATTATCCGTAATGCAGGAGATTAATGTTCAAGTTCAAGAGACATCAGAGGTCATGAGAGATCAGCAATTCAGATGTATTACTGCAGTTAGGATTAAATGTTTTTACATTTAAAATAGTTTTAAAAGTTGCAGAGTCAGGCAAATATGTTACTGTTTTTGGTCTTTCAAGTATGGGTAGTCAACTCTGTTATTCATGTCAACGCTGTTACATCAGCGTCAACTCTGTTTGTTTAATGTTTTGTTTCAAACAATGATCATTAAATAGTTATTATTGTTAACAATAAATAAATAAGCTGTGTCATAACTAACATTCTCACCACATGAAATTTCAAAGCATTTCATTCATTTTTAAAGCTATATTTAGAGAAAATGCAAACCATCTTGGCTACTTTTCAGTTAAATGTGTTAATGTTTTTACTCCAGAAAAAAGAGTTTCTATCTTACAAGATTTAAAGTTGAATTAATGGATGTAAAGACAAAAGTTCTCCTAGGGAAGACATGGTTTTAAATTGTATTGCATTTGAGTACTATATATATTTGACCCAATTTGTCTGCAACAGAGTTGACCGATTTTTCTGTTAGTACACTGATTTTCAGATTAAATATTATAACTCTTACAGGTTTAAGATTAGCAAATACTGGAAATGTTCAATTTAAAGTATGCTCTATGAGAATAAAACAAGTTTAATGGAAAAATTCATTCTTATTTTTTGTTTTCTGTCTAAACTTGAAATGTACCCGCAATTCTGAAATGGGCCATATATATATATATAAATATATAATACATTTTATTTGTATAGCGCTTTTCAAGGCACTCAAAGACGCTTTACATTAGTAAAAATCATAAAAGCAGTACACTCAACGACACTAAAGACACTTTACAGTAGTATAAAAATCATAAAAGCAGTACACATAGGACAATTACGTGACACAGGACATTACATGAGGACACTACATGACACGGCACATTAATGACACATCAAAAGCTGTTCTGAAGAGGTGAGTTTTGAGATGGGATTTAAATATAGGGAGGTCTGTACAGTCACGGATGTGTTTGGGGAGGGAGTTCCAGAGGGAGCAGCGATGGAGAAGGCTCTGTCACCCCAGGTCCGGTGCTTGGTTCAGACTGGAGGGGACAGGAGGTTGATAGTACCAGTTATAGTACCAGTAGTACCAGTTATAGTACCAGTAGTACCAGTAGTACCAGGTCCAGTGCTTGGTTCTGACTGGAGGGGACAGGAGGTTGGTAGTACCAGTTATAGTACCAGTTATAGTACCAGTTATAGTACCAGGTCCGGTGCTTGGTTCTGACTGGAGGGGACAGGAGGTTGGTAGTACCAGTTATAGTACCAGTTATAGTACCAGGTCCGGTGCTTGGTTCTGACTGGAGGGGACAGGAGGTTGATAGTACCAGTTATAGTACCAGTAGTACCAGTTATAGTACCAGGTCCGGTGCTTTGTTCTGACAGGAAGGGACAGGAGGTTGGAGTCAGAGGAGCGGAGGCTGCGGGAGGGATTTGGGGCCGATGATGAGCATGTCCGATTTGTTGCAGTTGAGTTGGAGGAAGTTCGAGTGCATCCATGATTTGATTTTCAGTGAGGCAGTTGGTCAGGGTAGAGTGGGTTGCAGAGGTGAGGGATTTGGTGGAGATGTACAGTTGAACGTCGTCAGCGTAGCAGTGGAAGTGGAGGCGGTGGCGGCGGATGATGTTGCCAAGGGGGAGCATGTAGAGGATGAAGAGTAGAGGACCAAGCACCGAACCCTGGGGGACGCCTTGTGACAGAGGGGCAGTGGAGGAGGAGCAGTTGTTGATGCTGATGAATTCATGTCTGTTAGTGAGATATGATTTTAACCAGGAGAGGGTGGAGCCGGTGATATTGAGAGATGATTCCAGGCGGGAAAGGAGGATGGTGTGGCTGATGGTGTTGAAGGCTGCTGTGAGGTCAAGGAGAAGGAGAGTGCTGAGGTGGCCGGAGTCGGAGGAGAGAAGGAGGTCGTTGGTGACTTTGATGAGGGCTGTTTCTGTGCTGTGACGTGAGCGGAAACCAGATTGAAATGGTTCAAACAGATCATTGGAGGTGAGGTGGGTGTTGAGCTGAGTGGCGACGGCACTTTCCAGAATTTTAGAAAGGAAAGGGAGGTTGGTTACTACATTCTATATATCTATATATCCCTGCCCAGGGATTACAGGTGGAAAATAGCCATCTGGCACAATTTACATTCTCTTGTTGTACAAAATTAATGTTTTATTGTGCACTGTCCCTGTCTGGAAATAAATTAATTAATATATAGCTCACTGTACATGTGTAAATGACAATAAAATGCATTCTATTCTATTTTATTCTATTAATGTAAGGTAACATTAGGACATTTAGGGTTGAGGGATCCTTCCACTTTTACAAGAGAAACTAATTTCTAAAGTGTCGTGATTTCATAGCGCTGTCCGTGGTGATGACATGACCCTCGGTGTCTGCAGCGTCACGGGGTGACATTCTGGGTGACCTCATTTTATATTTCCAGATTTCGGCTTTAGAGTATGTTTATTTAATTTCAACTATGTAACCTAAATGGTCTCCAGTTTTGCGAAGAGACTCCGACAATACAGGCTTTGATTTATGGAGATGGATGACTACAGGGCCTAGTGTTGATTTTGTTTTGTTCTACCTCCTGTATATTACCTTGTATCTGCCAAATGATCATGAAATCTGTATCTGAATCAGTCAGAGATGTTTTGACCCAGGATGAAGTTTATTTTTCTAGAAAACTGCAATTGATTGTCACAGTAGTAGTCATGATTGAATCAGATAAACCTTGGAGACAACTGAATGCTTTCAGTATGATTGATTTGTAACTATGGAGTATATATCTATATATGGCTTACGTCTGTATTAACTTCAGTACCCAGGAGACAGCTAACACTTATGTTAAGCTGCCTGACTACTCCTTGTACAAGTAACAAGATTGTTGAATCTTATCTCTCTGGCCTGTGTCTCATTCTTGCCGCTGCATAGTTGGAGTGCAGAAACAAATTTCTCCAACAGTGTCTTTCGGGTGTTTCGATGGATTCTGCATCTTTCAGGTGATTTGGTGGATGTCGTGTCTCTGAGGTGTTGTGGTAAATTCTGCAGCCTTCAGGTGATTTGTTGGATTTCATGTCTTTTCAGGTGATTTGATGGATTCAGTTTTTCTCAGGTGTTTTCGGTGGATTCTACATCTCTTAGGTGTTTTGGTGGATTCGGTTTATGTCAGGTGTGCGGTGGATTCTGCGTCTCTTAGGTGTTGTTATGGTTTCTGCATCTCTCAGGGTTTATATATATAATCTCTTTATCCCAGGTGTTGTGTTGAATTCTGCATCTTTTTGGTGATTTGGTGGATTTCATGTGTTTCAGGCGATGGATTCTGCATCCTTCTGGCATTTTGGTGGATCTGTTTCTCTCAGTTGTTGTGGTGGATTCTGCATCTTTCAGGTGATATGGTGGATTTCGTGTCTTTCAAGTGTTGTGGTGGATTCTGCGTATCTTAGGTGATTTGGTTGATTTCGTGTCTTTCAGTTGTTTCGATGGATTTCGTGTCTTTCAGGTGATTTGATGGATTCAGTTTTTCTCAGTTGTTTCGGTGGATTCTGCATCTTTCAGGCGTTTTGGTGGATTTCATGTCTCTCAGGCTTTCGGTGGATTCTACATCTCTCAGGTGTGGTGGTGGATCTCCGTCTCTTAAATGTGTTGGATTCTGTATCTTTCAGGTGACTTGGTGGATTTTGTGTCTTTCTGGCGTTTTGGTGGATTTTGCATCTTTCAGGAGTTTCTGGGGGATTATGTTTCCCTCAGGTGTTGTGGTTGATTTCGTGTCTTTCAAGTGTTTTGGTAGATTTCGCATCTTTCTGGTGATTTTTTGGATTTCATTTCTTTCAGGATTTTTTCGTGTGTTTTTCAGGTGATTTGATGGATTCAGTTTTTCTCAGTTGTTTCGGTGGATTCTACATCTCTCAGGTGAGTTGATGGATTTTGTGTTTTTCAGATGTTTCGGTGGATTCTGTTTCTCCCAGGTGTTGTGGTGGATTCTGCATCTTTCAGATGTGTTGGATTCTGATTCTCTCCGGCGTTTTGGTGGATTCTGGTCTCTCAGGTGTTGTGGTGGATTTTGCATCTTTCAGGTGATATGGTGGATTTCTTGTCTTTCAAGTGTTGTGGTGGATTCTGCGTATCTTAGGTGTTGTGAAGAATTATGCATCCCCCAGGTTTTGCGATGGATTCCGTGACTCCCAGGGGATTTGGTGGATTCTGCGTCTCTCAGGTGTTCTCACATGGACTTCCATCCCAGCAGCAGCCTCGGTTCGGGGAGCTCCGAAGACGTGGACTGAACATTCTTTGGTATTTCTTCTGCACGAAAGAACATTCCCATGGCTGTAGCTCACCAGCATGTAGCTGAACCTTGGCCAAGCGTTTATCTTGTTTATGAGTTGTGAAACCTGGAATAAATCAGCAGCGTGGAGAGCGGGCCTGCCAACCTCCTGGTGACGTAATCAGCCCTTCAACCATCAACCATTAATCAGACACACGGAGACGTCTCTCCTTCTGCGCTAGCCTAATTCATCCTGACATGCAGAGCCTCTCCCCGTCAATCACAGCAACACTGATTGCTTACAGATATCTGGAGGTCTGACAGCTCTGGTAGAGCTGCGGCTGCCTGAACGGTGGCTCTGTGAACACCTTCACCTTCGGCCTCCGCCTCCTCCTCCTCCTCCTCCTCCTCCTTCTCCTCCTCCTCCTCCTCCTCCTTCTCCTCCTCCTCCTCCTCTCCAGGAAAACCATCCTCTGACCCCCAGAAGGTTAATATACTTTCTGTTCCAGTGCACTCATGGTTTGTCCTGAGCTGTTCAGACCACCTTTAGCATCACAGAGCAGAGGTGCCGCCTTAACCCCTGAAACCTTGGCCTAGTCTCCACCCTGAGGAGCCTCCCAAACATAAGACCCGTGTTCAGGGTTGTGTTCTCTGTGGACAGCTACTACGGATGAGCCTGAAGTCCCCATGAAAAAGAAACACAGCATTCAATGGATGCATGCAATTGAAGAATGAGGTGCCAAACTGGTCTGCTGGGCGGGTTTTTTTTTTCTTCTGTGCAACAGGATAAAAAAACAGTAAAGCACGTCTCTCTGACGAACACCTCTCTTCAGGCAGGCAAAAAGCCATCTGAAGAGAAGTGCGTGATAAAGCAGGAAGTGACCTCTCGTCACAACAAAACAAAGGAAATTAACAAAATAAAAGCTTCCTTGCTAAAATAAAATTGACTTTTGGTGAAAATTAACTAACTTATTTATACATCGGTTACACAATCTCCAGAACATTTCTGTGGGAAGCTAAATCAAGTAATATAATACACATTCCAGTCTGGAATGTTGCATCGTTCTAGAGAATAAGATGAAAAAAAAATAAAAACATTACAGTTTTTCTCAATTGGTTTGGTACATTTCTCACATCAGAATTGAAATTCTCAAAAGTTCTTGTTCAGTTTTCACATCATCATGCCATTTGTGCAGATGAAAAAGGCAGTTTCTCATTGCATTGAACAAATTGCAAATGGTTTTGTCCATCCATGCAAATGATTGTGTACAATTCTCAGTTTTTTCGTACATTATCAATTGCTTTTGTCATGCTAATCAAAATGCTTTGTTATAGGAATCTATCAAATAGTCTCTTTCCCCAAAACATTTAGGCTATAGTTCATCATATAAGTCTTCACATGCAAAATGATTTACCAAGCCATCATAACATGTCAAGCATACATACATTTCCATAAGACATTTGTCTGTAAATATGATCTAAATTGGTAAATTCCTCCCAGGTGAATCTAGACTTTCTCTAATGAAAAGAGTTGATCAACCAATGATCGACAGTTTTCTGAATGAGCTCAAGGGAGCATCTCATGAACAATCTACTGGGGAGTATATAGGTAACCAGAGCACAATAGAAAGTTACAATGTCTGACAATGGAAGGACAACAGCCAAGAAGAAGGAGAGGAAGAGGGGTGAGGCTGCGTGGTGGAGGAGTAGGAAGAGGAAGAGGCAGAAGAGGCAGACACATGCGTGTTCCTGATGAAATCAGAGCAACACTTGTAGACCATGTTTTGAATCATGGGCTGACTATGGCTGAAGCGGGGAGAAGGGTGCAGCCAAATGTTGGCAGAACAACTGTGTCCTCAATTATTCAAACTTTCCGCAGAGAGAACAGGTGTGTAATCTAACAGTATGTGCTGAATTACATGGAGTTTACTGTATTTACATGTCAATACAGTAATGCCCCATACACAATTACAGTAGCCTATTCCACTGATGCTCTATACAATGCCATTGTGTCTTCCTCAAATTTGTTTTGGTTTACATTTCTATTTCCCACATAGGACTGCAATGTCAATGTTTGCCAATGAAGAAGTCATTCTCTAAATGTGAATCTTGTCTTTTCCAATCAATCTTACACGTATACATTATATGAGGTCAAATGTACAACACTTGTCATCACACCTAAACCACATTTTACATCAACATGTCCCTTCAAAGTGCCTTCAATTGCCAACATGACTAATGAATTTGACTGTCTTATCTGTACACAATGACACAATGATTAAACATTCTGATGGCACTGACAAGTATATTGACACAAAAACTTGCTTTTGAGGGATGGACTAAGGATTTTGAGCAAGAGACTGGCTTTTGCAGGTGATCCACAGTGTTTTGCTATTTGTTCAAACTGTTTTGAGAAATGCACTTGATCTTCTGCAAATTGCAAGAATGATTGGAAAAATGTACCAAAGTGATTGAGAAAAACTGTAATAATTTCTCCATCAACCACCAGGGTCTGGATTTGGACCTGCAGGTTAAAATGTTCAACTTTACAGCAGAAATAGATAGATAGATGGATGGATGGATGGATGGATGGATGGATGGATGGATGGATGGATGGATGGATGGATGGATGGATGGATGGATGGATGGATGGATGGATGGATGGATGGATGGATGGATGGATGGATGGATGGATGGATGGATGGATGGATGGATGGATGGATGGATGGATGGATGGATAGATAGATAGATAGATAGATAGATAGATAGATAGATAGATAGATAGATAGATAGATAGATAGATAGATAGATAGATAGATAGATAGATAGATAGATAGATGTTTATTGTCCCCGTGGGGAAACTTGTTTGCAGCAAAAGACACACATGGCAATTTGACAAACATCGCATAAAAACAGAGACACAGAACAGTAACACAGACACGGTGCATCCACTGGTACGTGGTATTGCCCAGCCAACAGAGGTCCTATTTCCTAGAAAAAATATTTAAAAGTTGAATGGCTTGGGGTATAAAGGACTTGTTTGACCTGTTTTTAGTGAACAAGGGGGGGCAATAACTGGTACATGAACAGTTTTGGTCTCCATACTTAGATTTCACATCCTGGACAACTGGTTATATTTTTTTTTATTCTCATCAGGTAAAAAGAATATAAAGCAACAAACAGATTTGTTTTTAGGGGCACAGCCTTTGCATTGGTGGCTAGCAGGACCAGTGACAAGCTGTCTAACCCTAACCCTAACCCTTTTTTTCAGACAAATAATTTAAGATTTTTTAATTACTTGAAATGTCTTGGTGATCCTTTTCCTCTTCATCAGAGTATCCACACTCGGATGAAGGGGAAAGGATGACCGAAATACGTCAGGTAATAAAAGAAAACTTTCAAAATTATTTGTCTGAAAGAAAATAATTTGCAAAGTAATTGTAATCCAGAGACAAAATTAACTTTATTAAATCATTTCACATGTCTGATTGAAAGGCTAGCTATCATATAAGGAAATAGAAATGGGTTAGATGAGTACTGGGCAGCATGGCGGTTGGTGGTTAGCACTGTTGCTCGCGTGGGTTCCCTCCGGTTAATCCGGCTTCCTCCCACAGTCCAAAAACATGCTTACCAGGTTAATTGATGATTCTAAATTGCTCGTAAGTGTGATTGTGAGTATGTCGTTGTTGGTCTGTATATGTGGCCCTGCTATTGCACCTTTCCAGGGTGTTGCCCTGCCTCTCGCCTGTAATTAGCTGGGATAGGCTCCAGCAGACCCCTGTGACCCGGGTATAGAAAATGGATGGATGGATAGATGAGTAGGGATGGAAATTGAGAACTGTTTTTTTGACGCCGTAGAATTGTTAACCCATCTGCCTAATGACTCCGTTCATAGGTTCTGCCAACGTCTGACGCGTTTGCTTGATGACATCATGTACACGCTTCATATCTTGTTTCCAACATGGCGTGGAGGCAGAAACGCACCAAAGTTTGGTTATATTTCACTAAAAGGACAATGTTAGGCCAAAGTGCAACCAAAGACCGTATATAACAATGGACAAAGCATTCGGTCTGACCCACTGGTTTCAGGAGACCGGTACAGATTTACATTCGTACCTATGGTAATCTCAAGGATACAAGCAGCTTAAGCGAAGGGGGTGTCCAGCCACTCTCCCTTAGAGACAGGGGGGACGTTCAGTCCTCCAGGAGAGACTGGGACTAGAGACACTGCTCCTCCACATCCAGGTTGAGGTTGTTCATCTGGTTGGGATGTCTCCTGGTTACCCACGGGGGAAGGACTTTCAGCATGTCCAACTGTAGGCCCTGAAGCAGACCCAGGCTGGAGAAAGGATGCCCCTCAGCTGGTCTCTGTCCTCTGGGAAGAGCTGGAGGAGGTGGCTGGGGAAAGGTACAACTGGACTCCTTTGCATTGACTGCAGCACCGACGACTCCAACCAGGATAAGTGGAAGGTGATGGATGGATGGATGGATGGATGGATGGATGGATGGATGGATGGATGGATGGATGGATGGATGGATGGATGGATGGATGGATGGATGGATGGATGGATGGATGGATGGATGGATGGATGGATGGATGGATGGATGGATATAGCGTTTATAGTAATAAAGCTGAGTGTTTTTCTTTGTTGTGGGTATATCGCATCATTGCAAGCGATTAAAAAGGTCTACAGGGATCTTTGCATCAGATTGTTAGCTCGAGGTTGATGTGATATTGAAACATAAGACAGACAATGATGGAAATGCGACCGCTGTTGGGTTTGTGTCCAGCAGTTTTCTGTGATCGATTCGAGTGTCCTCAGTAGTGTATCACTTCAGACGTGTGCGTGTGCGTGTGTGCGTGTGCGTGTGCGTGTGTGTGTTCGTGCGTGCGTGCGTGTGTGTGTGTGTGTGTGATGCACACGGAGAAAGGAGGAAACGAGTGCAGAACACATTTTCCAGATGTTTCTGCCGCGGCGCGCTGCCAGATTCTCGGAGGAGGTGGATTCTAAACAAATGTATCTTGGCGATGGAGGATGAGGCCATCGCTCATTTTTATGTTTGAAGCTTCAAAAATGTTTTCACATCTCCTCATCTGGAGCGGAAGACGAGAGCAAAGCATCGTGGGAAGAGAGAATAGATGGGCACGACACCTGAAGAGACGTGAGACCGATCTGAGCAGGGAAGTGACGGTAAAGAGACGACGGGATCGCGACGATAACGATGAAGTCTGCAGGCTCCATGTGGAACCGGCCTGACCCCACCCCAACCAACCCCCTTCAGCAAGAACTTTGACCCGAGCGGTCAGCCAACGCAAACGTCTTATCTGGAAGTGTGTGTTTGTAAAGGGAGGAGTTGTGGTCTGGCAGTGATCTCACTCTGTTGTACCGCTGCGATACAGTCATGTTCAAACATTTGTACTCCCCCATTTTAATCTTGTGTTTGTGTGTGTGTGTGTGTATGTGTGTGTGTGTGTGTGTGTGTGTGTGTGTGTGTGTGTGTGTGTGTGTGTGTGTGTGTGTGTGTGTGTGTGTGTGTGTGTGTGTGTGTGTGTTTGTTAGCATGGAACACTTTAGCTTGAAACACACCTGTACAGGTGTGGAATGCTCACCAGAGATGATGTTTCAGTGACCGCGCATTGCTTCTGCATGAGGACAAAAAACTCATGCAGTATTAGGGCCAGGCAGGAGAAAAATAAATTTTGAGATAAATGTTGAAGTATAATTTCGAGAAAAATGTCGAAATGTCGACGAAAAAAGTCGAAATGTCGAGATAAATGTTGAAGTACAATTTCGAGAAAAAAGTTGAAATCAAATTTTTGTAAATAAAGCTGGACAACAAGGTTCAGAATACAAGAATTGGCGTTACGTTATTGATTTGAAACACATATCACACAGTCTTTCTGCCACTCACTATTGTCGATGTTCAAGCGCAAAATAGGAGGTATTATTTTAGCAGATGTTTGTCCGATGAAGCTATTGCTCATCTTATGATAGTGGAGAATAGTGAGGTAATCGAGGCCAGTGACCTCGGTTCCACCTCTGCAGATGTTGATTTCCTTGCTAGTAACACTGCTGATTTGCTGAACTCAGCTTTTTCTGTTTTGATCCTATAGACCTCCCTGAGCTGACCTCACTCGTCAATAGAGCTAAGTCTACCACATGTATGTTAGACCCCATCCCGACTCGACTATTCAAAAATGTTCTTTCTCTTATTGGTTCGACAATACTGGACCAAATCAACCTATCCCTAAGCTTAGGATATGTACCACAGGTTTTCAAAGTTGCAGTAATTAAACCTTTACTTAAAAACCCTTCTCTTGACCCAGACATCTTAGCTAATTATAGACCAATTTCCAACCTTCTATTTGTATCTAAAATTCTGGAAAAAGTAGTTGCAAGTCACTTATGTGACTATTTGTATAGAAATTATCTGTTTGAAGTTTTTCAGTCAGGGTTCAGAATGCATCATAGCACAGAGACAGCACTGATTCGAGTCACGAATGACCTTCCTATGGCCTCAGATAAGGGATTATCGTTTTTCCATCTCCGTAATATTGCAAAGATTAGGAACATCCTCTCGCAGAGTGATGCAGAAAAACTAATTAATGCGTTTGTATCTTCTAGACTAGATTACTGTAATGTGTTATTAGCAGGATGTCCAAGTAATTCGCTGAATAGACTCCAGCTGATCCAAAATGCAGGGAATCAGGAATCAGCAGGAGAGACCACGTCTCTCCAGTGTTAGCGTTGCTCCATTGGCTACCTGTAAAATTTAGAATCCAATTTAAAATTGTATTACTTGCGTATAAAGCACAAAACGGCTTAGCCCCGCTTACAAGATTTGATAGTGCCTTATGTTCCTGGCAGAGCTCTCCGTTCTCAGAGTGCAGGTTTACTCGTAGTTCCTAGAGTATCCAAATGTAGATTTGGAGGACGGTTCTTCTGCTATCAGGCACCGTTACTATGGAACCAATTTCCAATCTGGGTTAAGGAGGCTGACACCATCTCCACCTTTAAAACTAAACTTATAAACCTTTCTGTTTAGTAAAGACTATAGTTAGTGTTAGTAAACCTCTATTTAGTATTTAGTGTTTAATAAATGTCTAGTTACTGTTTAGTAAACCTCTAGTTGGTGTTAGTAAACCGCTAGTTAGTGTTTTGTAAACCTCTAGTTAGTGTTGCGTAAACCTCTAGTTAGTGTTTAGTAAACCTCTAGTTAGTGTTAGTAAACCTCTAGTTAGTGTAAACTCTAGTGTGTTAGAGTCAGTAGTCATAGCTGCAGCTATAGAACAAGACTATAATAGTTAGTCCCCCCTACACCTATTTAAACCTATATTTTATCTGCTCCAGGCTTAACAGCAGCTCCGTGGCAACTCCCAGTATTCTCTCACCAACAAGAGGAAGTTCATCTTTAAATTTATAGAAATAAAACAAAATAAAATAAATAAAAAGAAACAAAATTAAATTAAAAGGAAACATACAAAATCCAGTAATGACTGTTGTGCTTTGTTCACTTATTGAAGTAAATTTACACGGATGAAAGAGGCGTCCACTTCATACCAGCAGAGTTGCTTGCATGAATGTTCACCCCGGTGTGCTTCGGTTCCTAGAAGTGGGGCTGTGCGGCACTGCCGCTGCTTCCTGCTCTCTCTCGTCACTCGTTGTCCTTTTTTGGCGGACAAAAAAACCTTGAAAATACATTTTGACCACTGACTACGCTTTTCGAACCTCCTGCTAACCGCACATCCAAAGCCACTCTTTTCTCTCCCAGCTCTCTCTCTCACTTGCTCTCACAGTACACAACCCCCCCTACACACACATTGTCCCACATAGCAGCTAACAGCAGGGTTGCTGCAATATAAGACTTGCGGGCTGCACTAACATTAAACTTTCATATGTGGTTGGGGCCACAAAATATCATCCCACGGGCCGCAATTGGTGCTGTGTGCTTAGGTTCATTGTCTTTTTGGAAGGTGAACCTTCGGCCCTGACGGAGGTCCTGAGCTCTCTGGAAGAGGTTTTCTGCCAGGTTATATCTGTGCTTGGTTACATTCATCTTTCCTTCAATTGCAACCAGTCATCCTCTCCCTGCAGCTGAAAAACACCCCCATAGCATGATGCTGCCACCGCCATGTTTCACTGTTGGGATTGTATTGGGCAGGTGATGAGCAGTGCCTGCTTTCCTCCGCACACACTGCTTAAAATTAACGCCAAAACGTTCAATCTTGGTCTCGTCAGACCAGAGAATCTTATTTTTCATAGTCTGGGAATTATTCATCTGTTTTTTGCAAACTCTATGCAGGCTTCCGTCGGGCCACTAGGCCATAAAGGCCCGACTGGTGGAGGGCTGCGGTGATGGTTGACTTTCTGGAACTTTCTCCCATCTCCCTACTGCATCTCTGGAACATAGCGACAGTGATCTTTGGGTTCTTCTTTACCTCTCTCACCAAGGCACTTCTCCCACGATCGCTCAGTTTTGGCGCTTTTACACTAGTACCTTCTCAGCCCGACTCGACTCGCCACGCCTTGCCCTCGTTTCTTTTCAATACCCAGATCAGAAGTAGGAGGGTTCGAGCGAAGCTGCTGTGAGGTACTCGATTGTGCGATTGGGCCAACCCCCTGACCAATCGGTGGCCTGTACTGTGATGATGTCAGATACAGCCGACTCAGCAGCTTAGAACCTCGGCAGAGTAGTTACAAAAAAAGTATCTACTCGGCACGTTAGACCCCTAGTGGAAAAGAACCAAACCGAGTGGAGGCCAGTCGAGTCGGGCTGAGTAGGTGCTGGTGGAAAAGCGCCATTCGTCTGCACGGCCAGGTCTAGGAAGAGTTCTGGTCATCCAAAACTTCTTCCATTTAAAGCGGACCTATTATGGCATCTAATACCTATTTTAAACAGGCCTTGAATGTCTTAAAAACAAGCCTTTGATTGTTTTTGCTAAATAAATTAGAAATTCAGCCTCTGAGCCATGTCTTTATCTTCCCATTCTCTAACCCCATTATCTATGCAGGATTCTGAGTGGGCGGGGCTATGATAATGAGGCTCTGTGCTGATTGGCTGCCTGAATGAGGCGATACACCACTACGGAAAAATGGCGGAAGCTCCGGTTGTCGGAGTTAGTTGTGGGCGTGGTTTCATGCATCACTCCCATTGTTACGTAACGGCGGGAGCAGAATCGTATTGGCTCGTAGAAGTCACATCACACTGGACGGCTCATCCGGGCGGCTGTACAGACACTGCAGAATTTAGTTACTTTCCTCCTTCTCTGAGTTGGCAGGCTGAGGGGAGACCACTTTATATATGTTAAAGCAAGAGAAAACCTGTTTTTCATAATAGGTCTCCTTTAAGGATTATGGAGGACACTGTGCTCTTAGGAACCTTGAGTGCTGCAGACATTCTTTTGTAACCTTGGCCAGATCTGTGCCTTGCCACAATTCTGTCTCTCAGTTCCTTGGCCAGTTCCTTCGACTTCATGATTCTCATTAGCTCTGACATGCACTGTAAACTGCAAGGCCATATATAGACAGGTGTGTGCCTTTCTCAATCAAGTCCAATCAGTTTAATTAAACGCATCTCCACTCCAATGGAGGAGCAGAAACATCTACAGGAGGATCAGAAGAAATGGACAGCATGTGAGTTAAAAATGAGCGTCACAGCAAAGGGTCTGAATACTTTTGACCATGTGATATTTCAGTTTTTCTTTTTTAATACATTTGCAAAAATGTCTGCATTTCTGTTTTTTCTGTCAAGATGGGGTGCTGAGTTACATTAATGAGCAATAAAATGTTTTATTTTAGCAAATGGTTGCAATGAAACAAAGAGGGAAATATTTGAAGGAGTCTGAATACTTTCTGTACCCACTGTATGGTTGAGTGATAAGAATGTTGTTAGGTCTGTTAATGTTGCTTGTCGATTATTTCTGTTTGTATTAATTTATTATTTAATTTTAGTTTTAATTTTAATTTTAATTTACTTGAACAAGGTAAATTAACGTAACTTCACAGACATCATTTTCATATTCTAAATGTATATTTTCCCAATACATAAAATGAAATAGGAAATCAAAAACGGAATGTTTTATACACCACTTTAATTTATGAGTTTAAATTACGATCAAGTAGAATATTGGACAAATAAGTGAAAACCTAAACCATGTTGATATTTTAACATGAGGTGTTTCCAAATTTTTTTAATTGATTAATCAATAAATGCCACCTTACACGGTTGTGCCGATCAGCTGTCTCCGGTGTTCACGAACATCTTCAACACCTCCCTGGAGACATGCCACGTGCCTGCTTGCTTCAAAACCTCCACAATCATACCTGTCCCAAAAAAAACAAGGACTTAACGACTACAGACCCGTCGCCCTGACCTCTGTGGTCATGAAGTCTTTTGAGCGCCTTGTGCTGACACACCTCAAAAACATCACCGACCCACTACATGATCCCCTGCAGCTCCTACAGAGCCAACAGGTCTGTAGACGATGCTGTAAACATGGCCCTGCACTTCATCCTCCAGCACCTGGACTCCACAGGAACCTACGCCAAGATCCTGTACGTGGACTTCAGCTCTGCTTTCAACACCATCATCCCATCCCTGCTCCAGGACAAGCTCTCCCAGCTGAACGTGCTGGACTCCACCTGCAGGTCGATAACTCAGTACATTTACACGCAGCAAAGAAATGGGATTTCTGATCGTGTCAGATAAACATCCAGAAGACCCAATCACTTGTCTGAGTTTACATGCTGTTCAGAGAATCAGATACATTTCCAGAGCATGGCTGACTCCGTGACGCTAGGTGGCGCTGTAACCATGGTAACCATGGCAACCATTTCAACAAAGAGCCACTTCCGGTTGACGGTTGTTTTGTGTGGCGCCAATGTACGCCTTCGGTATATTTTTCCACTTTATTTTGATCTGCTCCGGTGTCCTGATGAAGCTTCTGCATCTCTATAGCGATCTTTTTAAAGGTGCTTAAACAACTATTTAACACGCGCCGTCTCCTTTCACTTCCGGGTGAATGCACCAGAGGAAATTCTCCAGCATGTGCAGGCAGGCGCGGAAGCAGCAACAGCAGACATCCACGTAGGCAGGTGGAAGCAGCAATGGGATGACCGGGGATGGGGGGGGGGGGGGCTGCGGGAACACAGGCCAGAACGCAGCTCCCGAGGCTCCGGCCTGCAAACACGCACAAAAGAGAAAAAAGGGGGGCCAGCACAAGAAACTACAGGAACGATGGACAAAAATGATAGCTATGAGATATTTATAATAAATAAAAATGGAAATGGAGAAGAGAGGAAGGGAAAAGGAGAGGAGAAGAAGGGTGAGAGGCACCGCTAAGTGGATCATGTCAGTGCCCCCCTGCAGTATAGGCCTATAGCAGCATATCTACCGCAAAGCTATATTTGAGACTAACTAGTATAGTCTTGTTCTATAGCTGCAACTATGACTACTGACTAGACTAGACTAGACTATGACTACACACTAGAGTTTACACTACCTAGAGATTTACGAACACCAGCTAGAAGTTTACTAAACACTAACTAGAGGCTTTACTAAACAGAAAGGTTTTAAGTTTAGTTTTAAAGGTGGTGGTGGTGTCAGCCTCCTTAACCCAGATTGGAAGTTGGTTCCATAGTAATGGTGCCTGATAGCAGAACGCCCGCCCTCCAAATCTACATTTAGATACTCTAGGAACTACGAGTAAACCTGCACCCTGGGAGCGGAGAGTTCTGCCAGGAACATAAGGCACTATCAGGTCTTGTAAATACTGTGGAGCTGAGCCGTTTTGGGCTTTATATGCAAGTAATAACATATTAAATTGGATTCTGAATTTTGCAGACTTGCAGATATTTTCTCACACTGGACGGATGCTTTAACTCCACATGACGTTTCAAATGTGAAGTTGACGAGGCAGACGCTCAGACTTGTTTTCTCAGCGCAGGTGGACATAATTTACACAGAAAGGTTAGATTTTTACCGTCGGACTCTTTGGGAGACGATGTGTAAAATTTCTGCAGATAATGATAAGGATCATCATCTGACGGCTCCCTGACGCTGCGTCTGCAACGTCTCTCTCTTCTCTGGTCATGTAAAGATGCACCGGGCTCGGACCGCCGTTGCCATGGAGATGGTGCCCGTTGCTATGCTAGTGTGCACTGCATTGTGGGTAATGTAGTGTGAAGTCGTCGTCTCGTCGAGTATTTTAAATGTGCGCTTCCCGCTGGTGAAATGTATTCCGTAATAAATGGACCTAAACAGTGAAGCTGAAACTCACATTATCTGAACAGTTCAAATTCCAGTTCCTGATCTGCAGAATGAACAAGTTCAAGTTCAAGTTCTTTATTTGCAAATATGTTGCAAATAATCTGCTTTTAATAGTATTGAAGGGGTAAGACTTGGAAGGGCCTTGACGAGAGGACAATGGGTCTTCGGGATGTCTGGTCTGTAGCTTCATTCTCAGGCTGGTGAAGGGAGATCACCTGACTCCAATCATTAGGCGACATGTTTGCCAAGGGACCGCCGTCATCAGCTTGTCTACACACACATCAAACATCTGGAAGTAATCAGAAAGAGAAGCTGAAGGAACGTCTCCAATCATAGAACAGAGAAACTGGCTTGAAAAATCATACGGTCTGCTTGGACATCTGGTCCATGATATATATCACCATTTTGTCCTAAATATGATGCCCTTCTCTCGGAAGTAAAATTGGGGAGTCTTATTACTTTTATGTGTTATTGTTTTGGTAAAAACATTTAATGGGATGATCAATATGTCACTGTCTGTGCAGGCTGTAGTAAAGGCTTGCTCAAACATGCTGCTGCATCTTTTAGATGTTTCCTTGCTCCAACACTCCTGGTTCAGTTTTGAGAAAAACACACTGTTAACGACCATCAAGACGTTTACACCAGTTAAGGTCTTTTCAAACAACCCCAGCCAGTTATTGTGTTGTCTGCAGTGAAATAAATGGTTTCAACGATTATTATTTACCGTTGAAGTTAAGTCTCCCACGACTAGTTATCCAATGTGTGCAGATTAGGGCTGGGACGATACGGGTAACTCCCGATTCAATACTGTGGCGATATGTGGCCCATGATAATATCACGATAAACGATATACGATATTCGATATATAGTAAGAAATTTCATCAACGATATATCAGGATGTGACTGAAAAAGAAAAATACCCATAAAAAGGAAAACGTCTGTAGTTATGCATTTATTCAATGCCATAATTTCATACAATGTACAAAGAAAGTGCATTTGTATAGGACAGGGGTCGGCAACCCAAAATGTTGAAAGAACCAAATTGGACCCAAAAGACAAAAAACAAATATGTCTGTAGCCGCAAAAAATGAAAAGTCTTGTATCAGAATTAGAATGAAGGCAACACATGCTGTATGTCAACCCAGTCTCACATGAAAACGTACCCTGCCTACGTTGGTCCAAAGTGCAAAAACGTAGAGGGGTTACAATATTAGCCCTTGAAATGTATAACTGTTACATTTTGAAATGTATAACTGTTACATTTTGAAATGTATAACTGTTACATTTTTCTGCCTATTCATTTTGCGTCCAAGTCACGTGACTTTTAAGATTCTGGCCGTGACAGCAACAAACATGGTGGACATTTTTCATTTTTGAGTGAAAGAAATCAATATTTTGAGTTAGTTTCTGCATAGAAATATATATATTTTACTTTCATAACATTCACTCAGTGAAATTACATAATCACTTGCTTGCTCGTGGTTGCAACGTTTTTTCAGATCTCGTCAGAATAATGTAAAACGGTAACGTTTTAAAAATGTGAAAAAGTAACATTTTGGTTGTGGTGCTGTTAAAAAAAAAATCTATATTTTGATGCTTCCTCGTTGTTGGGAATTATTTTCAGATCTCGCCAGAATAATAATTTGAAATTGCAACATTTTGGTGCTGGGATACGTGGCCGTGATATATACACGGCCACGTACAGTAAGCCGGCGGGGATGGAGGTGGGGATCCCCCCCCCAAACCAGATTTTGATAGCGGAGCCAGTCAGCCCACAGAAAGCAGTTTTATTTTGAAAACCAACCGGATTTTCTTGCATTCCAAAAGTCTGACTTCCGGCCCGCCAAAATAAAAGATACAGCCAGACAAATGAATGAAAAAATGAAAATAATCCCTCTGGGATCCCCCTATACGTCATAGTGACAGATGCCCCCGATCATGTGTAATTATTACCTAATGGTTATTAATATAGGATATTCCAGTCCCTGTCTGATAACGCCTACATAAGTATTGTTAGGACGTTATTGAGGAATTACATAATGAGTCATCTTCTATCCAGCCGTTTGTAGTGAGTTCATCTTTTTGTTGACTCCGTCTTTAACAAACTATTACTTTTCTTTAAAGCTACCTTAAAGAGTAAGTGATGGTTAAGAAATAGTAAGTTCCTCATTTGTTTCCCAGTAATTAAGCAACATTAACTAATCATTACATAATCAGAACCCACTTCAATATTTAATGATCAACTAATGTACTGTTTATTTTCTGGTAATTAAGGAACATTATGCATACCTTGTTGTAAAGTGTTACCTTTAGGTTGACGAGAGTTGTTTGTACTCAACACTGAGTCCTAACCTTTTCAGATTTGGGCTGTAGCCGTTCTCCTCCACAGTTTCAAGGAGGACACGAGCTGCATCTCACTGAACGAACTAAATCTGCAAATCTGTTTTCAGTTGCAGCCTTTTATAGAAGTCAGATGGAAAATTCTGGAAAGATTCCCAAATACTAAACCAGTCAACATGATTCAGGCTCTCTCTCAGAGAGGAGATCCCCCTGAGTAGGGAGGGTGTGGAGCTAAAACTGAGCTTAAACTACATGCTAAAACATGCACCAGTGTGGCCCACAGAACCAGAACAGACACTGTCACATTACAACGTTTTCCTAAAGCTGGGTCTACACTGTGCGATATTTTAAATGGTTTGATTCAGCCCCATCTCACACTGCAAGACTAGATCGCTGAGTTCAAAAGTTCACAGCCCACGATTTATGGTCTCACACTGTACGACCCGATGCTCTGATGCGACCCGTCTGCTCACACTATACGTTCATAATCCTCACGTCGGACTTCTGTTACTGGAACTGCAACGTCAAAAAGAAGTGGAAGAGGAGGAACCCCGAAGTGGGAGACACCGAAGATGCTCAGTAAAAACACACGCGCTGCTTTAAGCCTGAATTATGGTTCTGTGTTAAATCGACACCGTAGCCGTACGGTGCGCGTCGCCGCTTACCCTACGCCGTAGGCTCTGCGTTGGTGTAACGTGGAACCATAAATCAGCCTTTAGCAATTTTTGCCATTCTGTGTGGCGATAAATGAAAAATGAGTGATTGGACAAGGAATTGTAAACTCTAGTGTGTTAGAGTCAGTAGTCATAGTTGCAGCTATAGAACAAGACTATAATAGTTAGTCTCAAATATAGCTTGGTGGTAGACATGCTGCTATAGGCCTATGCTGCAGGGGGGCACCGACATGATCCACTGGGCGGTGCCTCTCACCCTTCTTCTCCTCTCCTCTTTCCTTCCTCTCTTCTCCATTTCCATTTTTATTTATTATAAATATCTCATAGCCATCATTTTTGTCCATCGATCGTGTAGTTTCTTGTCAGTCTGGCCCTCGGCAGGAGGGTCCCCCCTTATGATCCAGGTCCTGGTCCTGGTGTTACTCTCTCGTCGTGAGGTGTTACTCTCTCGTCGTGAGGTGTTACTCTCTCGTCGTGAGGTGTTAATCTCTCGTCGTGAGGTGTTAATCTCTCATCGTGAGGTGTTAATCTCTGGTCGTGAGGTGTTACTCTCTCGTCGTGAGGTGTTAATCTCTCGTCGTGAGGTGTTACTCTCTCGTCGTGAGGTGTTACTCTCTCGTCGTGAGGTGTTACTCTCTCGTCGTGAGGTGTTACTCTCGTCGTGAGGTGTTACTCTCGTCGTGAGGTGTTACTCTCTCGTTGTGAGGTGTTACACTCTCGTCGTGAGGTGTTACTCTCTCGTCGTGAGGTGTTACTCTCTCGTCGCGAGGTGTTACTCTCTCGTCGTGAGGTGTTAATCTCTCGTCGTGAGGTGTTAATCTCTCGTCGTGAGGTGTTACTCTCGTCGTGAGGTGTTACTCTCGTCGTGAGGTGTTACTCTCTCGTCGTGAGGTGTTACTCTCTCGTCGTGAGGTGTTAATCTCTCGTCGTGAGGTGTTACTCTCGTCGTGAGGTGTTAATCTCTCGTCGTGAGGTGTTACACTCTCGTCGTGAGGTGTTACTCTCTCGTCGTGAGGTGTTACTCTCTCGTCGTGAGGTGTTACTCTCTCGTCGTGAGGTGTTAATCTCTCGTCGTGAGGTGTTACACTCTCGTCGTGAGGTGTTAATCTCTCGTCGTGAGGTGTTACTCTCTCGTCGTGAGGTGTTACTCTCTCGTCGTGAGGTGTTACTCTCTCGTCGTGAGGTGTTACTCTCTCGTCGTGAGGTGTTACTCTCTCGTCGTGAGGTGCTAATCTCTCGTCGTGAGCTGTTACTGTAATCTCTCGTCGTTACCCCACGTATACTGCACGAGGCACGACCAACGATTGGGTCGAAATCTGGCCCGATCCAAAAAAAAGTCGCACGACTGGAAAATCGGTTCAAAACGAGCCGACAATCGCACAGTGTCTGCCCGGCTTTACGAAAAGATGTGGAATACTAATCTGGAATATAATTAGAGTGTCATCTGCATATAAACTGACATTTGTATTAATACAAGATCCCGCTGACTGGGGGAATGTACAATAATGAATCAGAGCTCCTCATTCAGAGCCTTGTGGCACTCCAGTCCTCACCACTGGTGTAGATGGACGGTTGATCCTTACAGGCAGGAATCAAAGGGAAGCAGATCTCCTTTGACCAGTTCTTGAAGATTTTTACAAGAACCAGCAGTTTTTTAGAACCAAATAAAAGAAGTCCAGTTGCCTTTTCAGAAGTAACATCAAATGTCGACCACTTCTCAGTGTGTATTATGTGGTTCACATTTCTCAACGCAAAAATGTTCAAAGATAAAGATAAACACAAAAGATGTGTTTGAAAAGCACATGTACATGTATGGGCCAGAAGACAGCGTTGTGATTGTCAGTGACCTGCGGGTGTCGCTCTCGTATCACCATCTCCCACCTGGACCTACCTGTGGCCGTCACAGATATCTAGTCAAATGTGAAGAATAGGACGTTTTTATAGCCATATGAGAATAAACTGTTATTAACAAGTTACTAACCAATGGAAAAGTTCACATTAAAACATTTTATTGAACTTTGTGTGTTACAGGTAACGTTATACAGAGCTAATGTTAAGTCATCTTAAGAATATTTGTCTTATTTCTAGTTAAAATGTCTCATTTTTAGTCAAAAAATCTCATTACACTTAAAACAAGAGTCATTACCAGAAAAATAACTTATTTGACAATTTTCACCTGTTTCAAGTAAATTTTCACTTAAAATAAGTAGAAAAATCTGCCAGTGGGACAAGATTTTTTGCTTGTAATGAGAAGATAAATCTTGTTCCACTGGCAGATTTTTCTACTTATTTCAAGTGAAAATTTACTTGAAACAGGTGAAAATTGTCAAATAAGTTGTTTTTCTGGTAAGTATTCTTGTTAAGATTTTGAGTTTTTGCAGTGAATTCTAGTGTCGTCTCCTGCCGTTTGATCTGGAACAGTGGAACATGAAAAGTAAGACTGAAAGCAGAGGTGGGAGTTTTTTTAAATCCTTCTGCAAGCTTGGTGAGTTTAGTTTTGTGGAGTCCCGGCTTTAAAGCGCATGTTGTGGTTTCCCGTCTCTTTTTTCCTGTGGTGTCCGCTGACAGGACTTGAGACGGTAAGGGCGTAATGAGCTCACCTGCAGTCGTGTAAAGTGTTAAATCAGAGCATGTGGACAGATAAGAGCCGCGGGTTGGTGATA
Source organism: Cololabis saira (assembly GCF_033807715.1). Lineage (NCBI taxonomy): Eukaryota > Metazoa > Chordata > Actinopteri > Beloniformes > Belonidae > Cololabis > Cololabis saira. The sequence goes on along the minus strand of NC_084588.1, from coordinate 4,469,966 downwards.
AGAGTTTATTGGATAAGCTGAATGTGCGTCTGGAGCCGCCGGCCTTGAGAAGCAGACGGACGGATGAATGATTGACAGGATGGCGTCAGCGTGGCCTGAGCTGGCCACGCCCACCACGGGTCAGAGGAAAGGTTTCCTACATCGCTGCCTGACACAGAGCCGCTCCTCCCACCTCCTCCCACCTCTCCCACCTCCTCCCCACACCGCTCCCATAACTCCCAGTGTTGTCAGAATCTAAGAATAAACTGTGTATCTGAGCTGAGACATCCACCACCTCTGAGGAGGGAAAAACACTTTAGAAACCGCCCCATTGAACCCCATTCATTCACATGTCACTGTTTTTGTCCAGGCTTCTAGAAAGATGAACGCCCCCTCTTTAACCCCGTGTAACCGCTGTTTACTATCGCGGTAGGAGGAGCAGCAGGTCAGGGGGTTGAGCCACTCTGAGCAGGCTACAGGCTCGCCACCCGTCCCTTGAAATATGGAATTGTTACGTAATTGGGAATTAAAAGTTGCAGTTTAAAAACAGTTTATTCTATGTTTTCACAATTGTTCCATGATGCACATCTGTCACACTCGCATGAACAACGTACTAATAATAAAGAACAAAATAAAGGACAGGATATATTAAAGACAGTAACATGTGTTGTGTTGGCTCTGTTATTTATTGATGTCACTTCATTCGTTTAGTAAATTCAACTAAAGTGAAACAAATATATTAATTAAATATATTATTTCCCACTACATACAAAGTGAGATATTTCAAGCCTTTATTTGTTATAATGTTGATGATTATGGCTCACAGTTTATGAAAACCCCCCCAAAAATTTTTTTGAATATTTTATGAAATCAATAAACAATTAAATCGTCAAAATGATAACAGATAAAGGCTTAAAATATCTTGGTTTGCATGTAATGAGACTATGTAATGTATTAGTTTCACCTTTTAAGTTGAATTATTGAAATAAATTAACTTTTACACCATATTCTAATGTTCCGACCTTCACTTGTAGCTATATTTATATTTACTTGCATGTACATCTGGCCTGATGTGGACATACATACATAGCATTTCAGTTGCTAGTATGGTTGGCTGTCTGCACAGTAATGCAAGTTCAATGCTATTAAAGCACTTTAAACTTTAAATCAAAGCATTTTGTTCTTTCTAATAAAATAAATACATTTCTATGCAGTTTAGAAGTTTTGGGGATGTCCCTTTTTTTGGCTCCTGTGCTGCTGAAACTGGGCGTCCCTTATTTCTATTTCTGAAAGGTGGCAACCCTAGCAGGCTAGCTGGTTAGCCAGTCAGGGTGGAGATTCAGTCCAAAGGAAGGATTGTCAGCTGAAGTATAGTAGTATATGTTACATGTCCTTGAATAATGTTGGATGTTTTTCATCTGTGCTGTATTTATTTGTACCAAGGGACTGCAGATGCAAAGGCTAAAGGCTAAAGGCTAGCAACTCTCTTTAAGTAAGTAAGTAAGTAAGAAGTTTGTTAGCGTCTACTTGTGTAACTGGGTTCTGGATCCAGACCTGCGGTTCCTCTACCGACCACTAGGGCAGGGGTCGGCAACACAAAATGTTAAAGAGCCATATTGGACCAAAAACACAAAAAACAAATATGTCTGGAGATGCAAAAAATGAAAAGTCTTGTATAAGCCTTAGAATGAAGGCAACACATGCTGCATGTTTCTATATTAGTTAGAACTGGGGGAAGATTTTATTTTTCATTATGCACTTCGAGAAAAAAGTCGAAATGTTGAGAAAAAAGTCGAAATGTCGAGAAAAAAGTCGAAATGTCGAGAAAAAAGTCGAAATGTCGAGATTAATGTTGAAGTACAATCTCGAGAAAAAAGTCGAAATGTTGAGAGAAAAGTTGAGAAAAAAGTCAAAATTTTCAGGAAAAAAATCAAAATGTTGAGAAAAAAGTTGAAATGTTGAGAAAAAAGTCAAAATTTTGAGAAAAAAGTCAAAATTTTGAGAAAAAAGTCGAAATGTCGAGAAAACAGTTGAAATGTCGCGATTAAAAAGGAAAGGAAAAAGGAAGAAAAAAAGGAAAAAAAAGAAAAAAAAAGGTCAAACATTTTTGAAAAAGCTCCAGGGAGCCACTAGGGCGGCGCTAAAGAGCCGGGTTGCCGACCCCTGCCCTAGGGTCTGGATCCAGACCTGTAGTTCCTCTACCGACCACTAGGGTCGGTCGGGGTTTTCAGGGTTTCTCTGGGTCGGTCTGGGTTTGCCAGTTGTTCTGGTGGTTGACATCAGTCCCAGAGTTGCTCAGATCCGTTGCTACGTTCCACTCTAATGACGCTTTTACACTAGTACCTACTCAGCTGACTCACCTCGGTTTGGTTCTTTCCCACTAGGGGTCTAACTTGCAGAGTAGATACTTTTCTGTATCTATTCTGCCGAGGTTCTAAGCTGCTGAGTCGGCTGTATCTGACATCATCACACTACAGACCACCGATTGGTCGGGGGGTTGGAGTCAGACGTCTGAGTCAGGAGGAGGAAATCAGAGAAAGAGACTCTGACAGACTCTTGTTCATTTTATTCAACCAGCAATAGCAGCAAAAGTCTGTTTCTGATCCAACTCTGAGGGTCAGATGTTCATAAACCTGGTGCTGAGGAGAGAATTAAAAAGGATCTAGACGGAGATAAGGAACGACCAGATCTACCAGGAGCTCTGTCTCTTCATAGCTGCTCACGGCTCCAGCTGACTTTTCAGTAGCACAGAGACAATCAAACAAGAAAAAAAGCGTTGCTGCTTGAATCTTCTCTCACTCTCATTTTATAACTTGATATCAAACACAAGCCACAGACCCAGCAGCACATCTATCATCTCCTCCAGGTTCTACATCTTTAGTGTTGTTGTCTCCTTCATTTAGATACACAATCAAATACGTCACAGCAGCTTCACTCCAATCCTCAGTGTCTTTAGTGTCTAAAAACAAACAAGGACAAGGCGAGTGGAGTCGCGCTGAGTAGGTTCTAGACCAGTGGTCGGCAACCCAAAATGTTGAAAGAGCCATATTGGACCAAAAACACAAAAAACAAATATGTTTGGAGCCGGAGAAAATGAAAAGTCTTGTATCAGCCTTAGAATGAAGGCGACACATGCTGCATGTTTCTATAACTTTTTATAACTATAACTTTTTTTTTCATTATGCACTTCGAGAAAAAAGTCAAAATTTCGAGAAAAAAGTCGAAATGTTGAGAAAAGTCAAAACTTCGAGAAAAAAGTCAAAATGTCGAGATTAAAAAGGAAAGGAAAAAGGAAGAATAAAAGAGAAAAAAAGGAAAAAAAGAAGAAAAAATAAAAAAAAGAAAAGAAGAAAAAAAAGGAAGAAAAGAAGAAAAGAGAAAAGGAAAAAAGAAGAAAAAAAAAGGAAAAAAAAGGTCAAACTTTTTTTAAAAACCTCCAGGGAGCCACAAGGGCGGCTCTAGAGCCGCAGGTTGCCGACCCCTGTACTAGTATAAAAGCGCCACATGGGACCTCATGTTTGTTAATAACCCTTAATGTCGTCCCCCCCCACAGAGACGTCCGTGAGTCCACCACCGGGTCAGGATTGAAGAATCGGGACACTGCTGGACTTTGAGACTGAGTTTTAATCACCACCACCCAAACCCCGCCCCCCCCAGTGCTGATAGAAAATAGCTGAGTGACAGAAAAATGCTGCCCAGCAACATTGAGACCACACCCCCCCTCCCCACGTTAGTTACTCATGCACACAATTCCCTTTAGAACATGCTGCTGGAGTAGAAGAGTACAAAAACCACCGGTAGAAAAGTGAAAAAGACGAGCCGCTCCCGCGACGACGTCCACTGGAAGAACAGCCAAACGTACAGATGTGTTGGAACAAATCCCGGCCTTTATTCTACACAAACGTCCCACTCAGTTCAGCTCTGACGGAGGTGCCGTCCCAGTCCTGGCCCGGTCCAACACCACCATGAATGCTGGAGTTAGATCACAGAAAACTAAAGAGATTTACTTTTGACACCTCACATATTCATTTTAAAGCTGCTTTTTGAAGAGGTCCTCTTGGTGAATAATTCAGAACCTTCTTGGAAGGTTGAATCTCGTCAATGTCCCGGTTACTTCGGCCTCCAGTAACTTTACACACATCACCAAAAATAATAAGAACAACAGCCCAGAAAAACAAACCCCTGATTTTTGGAATCATATCGTTTTGGAGTCAGAACTGGAAATGGAAATAAAACATTTTTAAATCCAGAGGATTAGAGGGAAACACAGACAAAAGAGAAGAGGTTCACCTCATGGCGTCGCTGCAGGCTTCATGAATCCTCTGTTTCATTACATTAATGTTCTTATTTTTATTATTAAATTAGGTTTTATATACATTTTTATTGAGCCACTGTTTTCCGATTCATTCTCCATTTCTACGTCAACAACATAATTTCCCTCAGGGCATTATATTATTATTATTCTTACTTCTTTTCTGGAGATAAAAACAACAAAAAACTGCTGTTTCCTGGATTTTCAGTAATATTTTTAATAAAGCTCTGCGTCAACAACCAGGGACTTGTGGGGACTTGTAGTCAAGGAGTACCGAGGAGTCGTTTCAGGACCTGGGGCCTGCTGGGGCCTGCTGGGACCTGCTGGGACCTGCTGGGGCCTAGTGGGACCTGCACTGCAAAAACTCAAAATCTTAAGAATATTTGTCTTATTTCTAGTTAAAATTTCTAATTTTTAGTCAAAAAAAATCTCATTACACTTAAAACAAGACTCATCACTGGAAAAAACAACAATTTTCACCTGTTTCAAGTAGATTTTCACTTAGAATAAATTGAAAAATCTGCCAGTGGAACAAGATTTCTTTGCTTATAATAAGAAGATAAATCTTGTCAGATTTTTCTACTTATTTCAAGTGAAAATTTACTTGAAAAAGGTGAAAATTGTCATAAGTTATTTTTCATGTAATGACTCTTGTTTTAAGTTTGACTAAAAATTAGACATTTTAACTAGAAATAAGACAAATATTCCTGGTAAGATTTTGAGTGTTTGCAGTGTGCTGGGGCCTGGTGGGGCCTGCTGGGGCCTGGTGGTGTGGGGGAGGCGGGAGACGGAGGTCTCACATGTTCCAACACTAACATTTAACATGTGCAACTTAAACACTTAAATAAAACCAACGCCGGCGATCGTCGGGATCCAAGCAGCTCCACCCCCCCCAGCCCCGTCCCCCACTAACGAAAATCAAATTCAGCTGGTTCAGAATTACTGGGAATTGTCGGGCCAATAAAATGTATTGTAAATGTATCCCGAGTTGGGACGTTATCTTTAAGCCGATTGTCCGATCCGCCCGTTCATCCCAACGGCGTGTAGAGCAGCTACTCCACGTTTGTGCAGCTCTGAGCCGTTTGTCTCGGTCAGCTTTTGGAAGCTGACGGGAACGTTTTCAGGGCTGGAATGAGCAGGTGCTGCCGGGCTGGATCTGGGAGCTCGACGGGAACCTGAGGAAAGAACACTTTTGTTCTGGTACATACCGTAAAACGAGCTCTCGTACTTTAACGCCACGTAGAGGCCGACTGCAACACTGCCCACAGTCAGAGGACGTTAGGACGTCTAACTCGGCTGCTCAAGGACTTTGTCCAAAAGTAGAATGATTAAAAAAATACCTACAACAATAATCATAACAATAACGTTGAAAACGACGGTTCCAGTAGCTGCACTGCTTGGACCCCGGGTGAAAACCACACACTGAAGGATAATTCTGCCCGGTTGGTGCGTGTCGGGACTAAAACCAGCTCTTAATGTCCATCAAGTCCCAGTTCAACACGCCGGCCTTTCAGTTTAGGTCTGAAATCAGGCGTCCTGGCCAACCTTTGGTGCAAAAACACAAACAAAGACAGCTGAAGAGTCTTCCAAAACAACAACATGTAGTGACTTTAGTTTAAAAAAACTCTGAACATCAGAACAAGATTCACGAGATAGAAAAGAGACGGCAGAGTTGGGTGGACGGGAGGAGGGAACGGCGCCTGTGCTGCGGTCGCCGCGCTCCCCCGGACCCGCGGTCACATGACCAGTCGCCGTCCAATAAAAACAAGTCTGATCGGCCACAACGCTACAGGGTTCAACCAAATTCAGAAGAAGTTTCCCCAGGACTGGTAGGCGGATCAAAGCGAGTCATTTCCTGGTGCCGGGTTTGGGTCAGGAGAGGTGGTGAATTCGGTAATGAGTGATAACAGAAAAGAAAAGCAAAATGAAGAAGCTCGTTTCCAGAAGACAAGAGTTAAAAGTGTGTGGATCCGTGAGTCCCGTGGCCCCGCCTCCTCCTCTCATTGGCCAGTGCTGCTGTTGGGGGCGGGGCTAGCGCCCTCGGCGGCGGCGGGGGGCGGCTGCACGTTGTCCGCCAGGTTGTGGGCGTGTTCCAGGAACAGGTCCTTGAGCACGCTCAGTTCCTTACTGAGCAGCTTGATCTTGGCCTCCAGCCGCTCGTTCTCCTCCTTGAGCTCGTTGACGCGCTGCTGCGTGTCCAGCGCCTTCTGCTTGCTGCGCATGCGGCTCTTCTTCACCGCCAGGTTGTTGCGCTCGCGCCGCTGCCGGTACTCGTCGCTGTCCTTGTCGGCGGACGGCTTCTTCATCTTGCTGGGGGGCGAGGCCTTGCCGCCACCGGCGGAGGAAGGGTTGGCGGGGACGAGCTGGGGGACCTGCTGCAGTCCGGCCACGGGCGCCGGCGGGGACGAGGGGGACGCGGCGGTGTGCGCCTGGCTCTGGATGACGCTCACACCGTTGTGGTCAGCAGCGTGGGTGAGTTTCCGCTGGGACGGCCGGCTCATTTGGATCCGTTGCCTTCAGGAGCTGATGTCTGACCGGAGCCTCCTCAGGGTCCAGGTGAGGCAGGAGAAGAAGAAGAAGCAGCGACGGCACCTGCAGGACCAAAGATCAGGGACACACTTAGGCCTGTGTTGAAAAAAATCGATTTCCCAATTCTAAATCGATTCTCATATTAATTCCTAAAAATCGATTCATATGTCTAAAGATCGATTTTTTTTATGCATTTTTTTTCATCATTACATTACAACTTTTGGTTATTTTTTTGTTTATCCCCAAAAAAGGAATGTTTTGTTGGACACGAGAATAACTGGTGCCATATTTTTGCCTTTAAATATGTTTAAAGGTATGAAAACATTAAAGTGTTAGGTTATAATTGCATAAATTGTCTATATTTCTTTACTTTATATACTGTCTTGGGATTAGATTTGCAAAAAAAGCTAAAAACCAAATGCTCAAAAATTAAAAACAAAAATAGACTGAAAATGGAACAAATAAAAACGGAATGTGGGAAAAAATAAAACTGATTTCATCCGTCTCTGTTTGCTGCCCTGGATCTGTACTTGCTATACTTGCTGTTTAATCTTAATATAATACAATACTAGTATTAATATGTTGCAGAACTACAGTCATATCATTCATGCAACAGCTCAAAAAACTGTTTTAATAACACTAACCCAAATCAATATCGGAATCGAATCGGATCTTGATAATCAGAGTCATCTACCAGCTCAGATAAACTTGCTAACAAAAACATCTGCTGATCTGCTGATGTGAGTGGTTGTTGTGGCCGAGTGGTTGCAGCGACGGACTCTACAGAGTCATCAGGTCAAAATCTAACAGACTGAAAAACAGCTTTTTCCCTAAAGCCATAACCGCCCTGAACAAAATGTGAATGTCTTCATGTACAATTACTGTTTTTACCGTGCAATACCTTTTCCCAGACTATGTGTGCAATATTGCACCACATGTGTAGTTATATGTTATTATCTGTAGATAGGATCTCAGGTCTTGATTTCACTATTCAAAATGCACCTTAACCTTTTTTATATTATTTATATTTCTTATATTCTTATATTTCTTATATTGCTTACTGTCTTGCACTGGAGAGGTGATGCTGCTTTTAATCTCACTGTACCCATGTATAATGACAATAAAGTATTCTATTCTATTCTTCTAAATCCTCTGGGGAATCCTTGCGCAGGTTCAAATCCTGCCACCAACGATTCATATTTGAATGATGGCGTCACAGATACGACTTCACAGCGGGTTACGCCCACTAAGTGTCAGAAAGACTGAGTGTCAGAAAGACTGAGTGTCAGAAAGACTGAGTGGCAGCGTAAACTTTCAGTTTGAGCAACTGGAAAACATCTAAAATGGGAAAGAGCTGTTGTGCGATCGACTGTACTCATAGATTTAGCAAGAAATCAGAGTTATTGTTTTACAGACTGCTGAAAAATAAGCTTAAGAGAGACAAATGGATCGCTGCAATTCACAGAAACAACTGGATTCCAGGCACCGAAACGTGGATTTGTGGTTCCTATTTTGTATCAGGTAATGTTGGATTCTTGGGTAGCTAACGTTAAACGGTCAAATCATAATGTTCGGTGTTCTCATCACTTTAATTTCTACAACAAATCCTGCCTTGAAGTCGGACCAAGCGTCAAGACTTTTGTAAGCCTTCAAGCTTTGCTTCGTGTATTTCCCCGGCGTAGAAATTAAGTACATATAAATATCAGGAAACTGGATTGGTGGCCAAATATTAATGTCCATGGACCACTGGTTCTTAAGGTAACTGTACCAAATATTAATGTCCATGGACCACTGGTTCTTGGTAACTGTACCAAATATTAATGTCCATGGACCTACTGGTTCTTGGTAACTGTACCAAATATTAATGTCCATGGACCACTGGTTCTTGGTAACTGTACCAAATATTAATGTCCATGGACCTACTGGTTCTTGGTAACTGTACCAAATATTAATGTCCATGGACCACTGGTTCTTGGTAATTGTACCAAATATTAATGTCCATGGACCACTGGTTCTTGGTAACTGTACCAAATATTAATGTCCATGGACCACTGGTTCTTGGTAACTGTACCAAATATTAATGTCCATGGACCACTGGTTCTTGGTAATTGTACCAAATATTAATGTCCATGGACCACTGGTTCTTGGGGTAACTGTACGGGTCACTGTCAAGTCCAGCTGACTTTAATTTAAGCAGATAATAGGCTGTTATCCCATCTTCTCCACTAGTTGCAGCTGTTTTTGCTGATGTTTTGCCACTCAGTGAGTAAGGGGGCTGGTCCAGTGGGGAAGTGACGTCAATGCAGACCCTCTATACTGACAAATAAAGAGATTATTATGATTATGATTATTATTATCTCTACAAAGCTGCAGAGAGCAACTTCTAAAACAACTGTTCACAAAAACAAATCAATTTTGGAGGTGATGTTTTTTCTTTCTCTCACTTTCTTCCACTATTCCAGCTGTGATCGGAAACACACCTGGAGGAGAGCTTGGAAACTGTATTTTCTTTCTTTCCTGTACTGCACTACTTTTTATTCCAATGTATATACTGTTTTTATTTCGTAATAATATATATTTTACTTTTTTTACCCTTTCCCTGCATGTTTGTGTTGAGTGTACTGCTGCTGCACAAAGTGAAATTCCCCATTGAGGGAGAAATAAAGGATAATCTTATTTTATCTTAGTTTACGCTGCAACTTAAAATATCAGCTGCATCAGGAGGTTTCTTTGAGTATTCATGTGTTCATTAAGTGGATCATGACCTGTCATTTGTGTATTTTGAAGTGTTGAAGTCACCGACGGTAACTATGGTGAGCTGTAATTCCACGGCAGATCTCATTCAATCTTACAGTTTTACCCCAAACATATCAACATGTTACGAACAAAATACTTAACATTTCCAATTACTCCCAAAGCAAAAGAACTCAATTTTAAAACCTTAAATCGTGTAAACCCATCCAGTGATTTGTTGCGACAGCGATTTGGTATTTAAACTAATAACTGTGTATTTTGTGATGAATGTGAAACCACTGATCATTTATTTTTTATAATGCATATATTCTAATCCCCTTTGGCAGGATATACATGACTGGCTTCATCCAAATGTTTTTCACCTGCACGACTTCTCACGAAAAGCTATTATTTTTTAACTTTCAATGGACAATACCAATGATGACTTTCTGATTAATAATATCATAATTCTGGGTAAATTCCACATCCACAAGTGCAAGTATATGAAAGTGAAACCTCGATTTTGTGTTTATTCCATAACAAATTCCTTTACTTTTCTAACAAAAATAAATGCAATACAACTTTTGAACATAATTGTTGAAAATCATTTATTGGATAAGCCTAGCCCCTTTCATTATTTTCCTTTTCATTTTATTTATTTTCTTTTCCTTCTGTTTTCTCTCAAATGCACCTGTTCAATTTCGTTCCTTTGAGCTTTAAAAATAATTTCGGTAAAAACACTTTCATATACGGCAACATGTCTCTGAAATGAGCTGCCACCTCCCTCAAACTGATCTCAAATGAGAGGAGCTTTAAATTTCACCTGAAATCACACCTGTCCACTTTGTTTGTGTTTTATCTTTCTGTGGTTTGATTTGTGCTGAATGTTTGTGTTTTTAGTTGTGTTTTGTCTTGTTTTCTTATGAGGAGCCAATAGTAAACAAACATCATACTTGTCGACATCTGCATTTTTCGTCAGCTTTTATAAACATCGAGGACCGCAATGGAAATAAGCCTGTTGGCTTTATTGTGTTTTAATCCTCGACAATTTTTATCATTAATGTATGTGAGACTGCAATGCAGTTTTTCGGGTGTGTTTTTTTTTTTTAATATTCATTTTTATTTATTTATTTTATTTTTGTGCATGTAAAAAAAACAACACTTCATGAGAAGTTTAAGAAAACAAAACAACAAAACAAAGAATTTCATCCTTTAAAACTTGCTATCTTGATTTACATGTGCCAAAAACGGAGTAGGAAGAAGTGTAAACTTATTTAGTCCTACTCCCATTCACTGATCATTTAACCTGTATTTATAAATATTCACACACTGTACTCACACTTTTTTTGTATTTTTTTGTTCATTTCCTAGTGTGGGATATTTTTATATTTTATTTTAATTGTAATTTTATTTATTATTATTTATTGCTGCTTATTATCATTATTATTTGTAGCTGGAAATAGGTGGTTCACACACCGGAATGTTATATTTTGATGTAATTAATGTGCCTGTGTAATCCCATGAGGGATGGGTCATTTAAATGTCCGGACACGAAAATAAAATAATTCATTCATTCACACTGCTAAATAACAGTATTATTATTATTGTTATAATATACTGTAATTATACTCACACACATTCTTATACATACATACATACATACATACATACATACATACATACATACATACATACATACATACATACATACATACATACATACATACATACATACATACATACATACATACATACATACATACATACATACATATATTTGTACACACATGTCCATATAAATATTTATATAAATATACTTATTTACACTATACTGTATCTGCTCTATATCTATGTATGTAGTAGTTTGATGCCTTGTTGTTTATATGTAAAGATATTTTTCAATTAAAAGAAAAAGTGTTCATTCATTAATTGGCCCATGAGCTGTCATTGATGATCCCCGCCGGTAACTATGGAGAGTTGTGATTCCGCGGCAGCTCCGCTCTGATTGGCCGGGCCGTTGCTATGCAGCGTGTCAGCCAGTCAGCGTGTGCGCAGCGGAAACCGCTCCGGGTGGAAACACGGCGGTTGCCTGCTATTGCATCATCGCAGGTCTTTGTGCCGAGAGAGGGGAACTCCGGGGCTCCGACCGATACAACCACATAACCCCCGATCCAGACCACATAACCGCCCAAACTTCTGATCCCAATACCTTTATCAACCAAAACGCTGATTTCCAGCACTTTCTGACGAAGTTAGGAAGCAGCAGATCAGGTTATTCCCTGCTGAAACGCTGAGCTTACCGGCTTCCTGTTCGAGCCCTGGAGTTACAGTGAAGTTAATGGCTTTACATCAAGTTGATGTTAGTTAAATCGGCTTTAAATCAGGTTAATGTGAGTTAACTCGGCTTGGATTGTGGTTTCGGTTTCCTTCACACAGTTTTAGTCGCTAGCTCCTGCTGCTAACGAGCCGCCTCCTCTTGTTTTTGGTCGTTTTAAAAAGCTCGAAACGCGGTTTACCTTCAGCGGCCGCTCCTGGGAAAGACCATCCGTCAAAACAGACCGGGTGGCGGTGATAATTTCCAGTTTAAATCCGTCCGTCTATCGCTCTGACTGTTTTTGTTTGGAACATGGACAGGAGCCCCGATTGCGAAATCTCCCTTACCTTGTTCGGTAATGTCCCGGCTCGGCCAATCACAGGCGAGGGGGCGGGAGCGGAGGCGACCCCGGACCAATCACAGCTCGAGCCTTGGCTGATGACGCAACGCCCCGGGTGATTGGCAGGTCCAGGGACCAATCGGACGCGGCTGTCATGTTGGTTTTGTTTATGTAATACGAGGTCGGTTGGATGATTTAATACGTTGAACGACTTCAAGTTTCGTTCATTTTCTAAACTTGTGGTAGCTCTAACAACTCTACTGCCACATAACAGGGACAGAAACCCAAGTAAAACAACTGGAAAAACTCACTGTAAACATGTACAGGTGAGCTGTTACATCAGGCAGGAAATCAACTGTTTTGATGGGAGTTTCAAAATAATAGTGCGTTCAAATCAAAAGGCCTGTATCCGGTTTTTTTTACAGTTGTAATAAAAGTTGCGGTTCCTCTACTGGCCACTAGGAAAAATAGTATTCATGCAAAAATATCCAGTTTTCCAGCAGTAATAAACGTGTTTAAAGTCCCAGTTTGGGTCTCCATGACAACTGTAAAAGTGAGAATTCGTAGGGAAATTATATAAAATGCACATACGTTTTTGACTGACAGCTTGCACAGCCAATGGCAGTTTGCATCAATAGAAAAAGAGTCGACCGGGTGCTCATTAGGGTGTGACCGCTGTAAAATGGTGCTCTTGGATCAGACCCGGGAGACAATGTGGAAAAATAGAAGCTAAAGATCCCGGCATTCGAGAGGAGGTAGATTAAAAAGAAAAAAAAAGCCTTTATTAAAAGACGGCTGCCAACATGTTTCGGCCTATCTGGCTTTCATCAGGCCAAAAGCAATACAGAGAAAGGAACCCGTATAAATAACCACAGGTGTGGTAATGAGCACAGGTGAAAATAATCACTCATCAAGGCGAAAACACAAGTGAACCATACAGGACTGTCTCAGAAAATTAGAATATTGTGATTTTCTGTAATGCAATTACAAAAACAAAAATGTCATACATTCTGGATTCATTACAAATCAACTGAAATATTGCAAGCCTTTTATTATTTTAATATTGCTGATCATGGCTTACGGCTTAAGAAAACTCAAATATCCTATCTCAAAAAATTAGAATATTCTGGGAATCTTAATCTTAAACTGTAAGCCATAATCAGCAATATTAAAATAATAAAAGGCTTGTAATATTTCAGTTGATTTGTAATGAATCCAGAATGTATGACATTTTTGTTTTTTTTAATTGCATTACAGAAAATAAAGAACTTTATCACAATATTCTAATTTTCTGAGACAGTCCTGTATAGCGACATTTTAAGGTGGTATGGTACACTCATCACAACAAATAATCATTGGAATAAAACATCCATACACAGAAAAAAAGCGCTGCACGTATGAGCAAAAATGTCTCAAACCTGTGTGCAGAAAAATCTGAAGAAGAAACACTACACAATATGAAACCAAGATCAAAAGGAAAGAACATGACACAAGCTGACAAGGGACGGCATATAATTAAAATAGGCTACAGTAGCCATGACGGCTATTTGCATCACTTTAGCTACTTAACTGATCTAAAGGTTGTTTTTCTTATATATATATATATATATATATTTTTTTTTTTTTCCCCAAATTTTACCACCCAGTGCTCCTACCCAGGTCAGTCCTGAGCATTGCTCTCCCTCTGCAAATCCCGGGAGGCGTCTCCTCCTTACTTGAGGAGTGAGCAGGCCTCTTCTTTTCACCAGACATGGTGGGGCTTCTCCGGCTGATGTAGCGTGTGGAAGGATCACGTTATTCCGGCCAGATCCTCCCCTCCCAGTGTTGTGTTAAAAATGAACGCGTTCATTGAACACATTCATTTCTGTGAGAACGTTGAACTGAACGCAACATATTTACAAATAAAGAACTTGAACTTGAACTTGTTCATTCTGCAGATCATGAACTGGAATCTGAACTGTTCACATTATGTGAGTTTCAGCTTCACTGTTTAGGTCCAATTATTACGGAATACATTTCACCACATTTAAAATACTCGACGAGACGATGACTTCACACTACATTACCCACAATGCAGTGCACACTAGCATAGCAACGGGCACCAGCTCCATGGCAACGGCGGCCCGAGCCCAGTGCATCTTTACATGACCAGTGAAGAGAGAGACGTTGCAGACGCAGCGTCAGCGAGCCGTCAGATGATGATCCTTATCATTATCTGAGGGAATTTTACACATCGTCTCCCAAAGAGTCTGATGGTAAAAATCTAACCTTTCTGTTCAAATTATGTCCACCTGAGAAAACAAGTCCGAGCGTCTGCCTCGTCAACTTCAAATTTGGAACGTTATGTGGAGTTAAAGCATCCGTCCAGTCACTTATGCGAGTGGTTGTGGGTTTGTCTGTAAGGGTCCCAGGATGAATCTTAGCTCAGCAGCAGGTATCAGTATCTTCACATGCATCTGTGATCTGTAGTGGTAACTGGATGAATCCCGAGTCAGTTTTCAGCCGACTCTGATCCCGTTTCCCTTTAATTCTTATTTTTATATCTTCTGCCACTTTTTGCTGTTTATCTTGTTCCACATTTTGTCAGCTATTTCAGCCATTCAAATATGAAGACATTCAGCTTGTTGAGGACAGTAATTACTAGGCCTGTGTTGAAAAAAATCGATGTTCCGATTCTCATATTAATTCCTTAAAATCGATTTATAAGTCTAAAGATAGATTTTTTTTCATCATTACATTACAACTTTTGGTATTTTTTTGTTTATGCCCAAAAAAAGGACTGTTTTGTTGGACACGAGAATAACTAGTTCCATGTTTTTGCCTTTAAATATGTTTAAAGGTATGAAAACATTAAAGTTTTTTAGTTATAATTGCATAAATTGTCTATATTTTATTACTTTATATACTGTCTTGGGGTTGCATTTGCCTAAAATGCTAAAAACCAAATTCTCAAAAATTAAAAACCGAAATAGACCGAAAATGGAAAAAATTTAAACGGAATGTGGGAAAAAATAAAACCGATTTCATAGGTTCAAGATGTTTCTGTTTCAGTTCTATCAGCATTCTGGGAGCTGATTGGTCCTTACAGCATCATTAGCTGCAATACTTGCTGTTGAATCTCATTATAATACTAGTATTAATATGTTGCAGAACTACACAGTCATATAATTAATGCAACAGCTCAAAAAACTGTTTTATTAACACTAACACAAATCAATATCGGAATCGAATCAAATCTTTATAATCAATTCTGAATCTTAAGAATCGGAATCGAATCGATTCTCGACATTTGAATCGATCCCCAGCCCTAGTCTTTACTATTATTATATCATATTGAAATATTACAGTTTACGTTTTGTGAAAATGTCAGCACTTCCATGCAGTTTACGTTTTTTAAGAAATAGCAGTTTAATTTTTATGATTTTTTGATCAGCTCCAAGGTCACCGCAAAGGTCACCGCTTCACTCTGCTCATGATGTCATCCACAGGCGGAGGAATCATCTTTAAATCTTTAACAAATCTCTTTCAGACAATATGACTTTTGTGACAATGTGACATTAAATCTTCTGTGAAATCAGCAGACAGCTCATAGTGCTGATTTCATTCATTTTGAATGAGAGCCGATGACTGATGAGCTCTTCAGCACAGATGAACTTTGTCCTCCTTAACTTGCTCTAAATCCCAAATAATAACCCTTGCCGTGATAAAAGCCTCAGGCGCGTAGCCAGTAATGGGCCTGAGTGGCACTGGTCCTCCCAGCCAACTTTGATCAAAATACATGTTTCACATAAACATATTCTAAAAAATTACTGTATTTTCTGGACTATAAGCCACACTTGCATTTAAGCTCCATTTTTAAAACAATAATAAAAAAAAGATATACAAGTCGCACCTGCATACAAGCCGCATCCGCTCTATTTAAAAATAAAGATATGCGTGGGGGGCATTGTCCCGCGTGGCCCGGCCCCCCCCCCGCTTCACGGTTTTAACAGCAAAGTAGCGATGCACATTCAACACTTAATAAATACATTTGACAAGGACACGTAGTTCGGGAGGGGGGGGTCGGTGTCAAATCGATACTTGGCCCTCCCCCTCCCTGTTTTTATGGCATTAATCACATGCACTCAACACCAGGGGCGGGAGGGGGTCCCACATCACCCGCGTTCCCTCGCCGGCCTGGGATGGGTGGGTCGGGATACCCGGGCCCGGCGGGGCTCGCCGTGCAGCCTGGGGCGCCTTCTGGCGGTGCTGGACCCCCCCGGGGAAGGGGAAACGGTGCGTGATTGTGTGTCTGTGTCGGTGAGAATGCGGTGTGGAAGGGTCCTGCCATGGAGGATTTGAGCCTCCATTGGCAGGACATCAAAACTTAATAATTTATCAATATTATATTATACAAAGATGGGTATTATTATTATTATTATTATTATTATTATTATTATTATTATTATTAGTAGTAGTAGTAGTAGTATTATTGTTAGTATTATTATTATTATATATAGTATATCTTATTATTAGTATAGGTATCGGATAGGTGAATGGATGAATGAATGGGATGCCTGGGTCTGGGGCCCTCCGTTGTCGGGCCTGCGCGGGTGTTGCCCTGTTGGGGGGGTTCCCTCTCTCCGGGCCCGTCTCCGGTCCCCCCCGCTGCCTCTGCGGCGGGGCGCCCCTCTGGTCTTGGAGGGCCACTTTCGTGGGGGCGGGTGCGCCTGCCCGCGTCGGGGGCCGGGGCGGCTCTGTCTCTCCGGGCAGGCTGGCCCCCTGCCGGGTGGGGGTCGTTGGCCTGAAGGGTGAGGGCCTCCTGGCCACGTGTCCGGCCCGGACGGGGTGGCCGGGGATTGCCTGGGTCGCGGTCCGTTTTTCAGTTTTTGGGGTTAGGTAGCGGTAGCGGTAGCTTAGCTCAGACTGCGATCAGATCTCAAGATTTGGGTCGATTGCTGTTTGTGTTTTGGTCGGCTCCGTGCCGGTTTCGTGTTTTGTTTGTGGTTTTTTGTTGCAGATTTCCAGTGCTTGACGTGTGTCTCCGTGTGTTCCTGCTTCCTGGATTGGCAGTGGATGTCGTCGCCCCCCCCCCCCCCCCAAAAAAAAAAAAAAAAAAATCACTGGGTTTGTATATGTATATTTATGTATGTGTATGCATATGTATGCGTATATATATGTATATATATTAAATATAGTAATAATGCACATATATATACCTTTGGTTTCTACCTTCATGGTATCAATCATTAATATGTGTGCAGACAAGGTAAATAAAAAAAAAAAAAAGAAGATGGAAGTATGATATATGAACGTAGTAGCTACTGCAAATACCTGTGTAATGGCTCACTTACAGAACACATAGATCTATAACACTGCCGGCTTGGGTGTTTATCCCAACCTTTGCGTAGAAGGTGGCGTACGCATATTTCAGGCCGTGTTTTGTGTGCACGCGAGCTTTATAAATGAGGCCCCAGCCCAGTAGAAGTCGTTTTGGTTCTTGGCCCTATAGTTCGCCTTTTTCAGCGTCTTCCAGCCATTTCTACCTGACAACAGTCATTTCTTTAGTTTTTGAGCTGTTTCTTCAGCAGAATTAAGCTCTTGTTCAGCATATCAGCATTCACCCCCACATTTTCAAACGAAATGCAGCCTTTTTTTAATTGTTTCAGATGTTGTTTTGGCACTGGCATCATAGGATGTTTGGACAGATTTGATCAATTCAATTCAATTCAATTCAATTCAATTTTATTTGTATAGTGTCTAATACAACAAAGTTGTCTCTAGACACTTTCCAGAGACCCGGAACATAAACTTCCAAGCAATTATTACATAAACAATGGCAGGTAAAAACTCCTCTAGTGGGAGAAAAGCCTTAAGTAACCTCTGGACAGGGTTGGATGTGTAGGGAGTATCACGCCTGCGCTTAATCCCATGTGATACAGGTGCGATTTGCCGGTGGGGATGGTGGGGATTTTCCCCCCTCTGGTTTACACGTCCTACCCTCTGCTGAATTATTTTTATCCTCGGTGGGGACAAAATGTATCCTCCCCACCCAAAGTGTTTTCACCATTACATCGTAATTATTAACAAGTAATAACAACCAAAATACACAGAGTCCGTGTTCATTCTGCTTGTGCTGTGACTTTGATACCGGGAGCGAGTCGCGCCCACAGAAAGCAGTTTTATTTTGAAAACCAACCGGATTTTCTTGCATTCCAAAAGCCCGACTTCCAGCCCGCCAAAATAAAAGATACAGTCAGTCAAATGAATGAAAAAATGAAAAGAATCCAGAGAAGCATATCCTCATATTTTACAGGATCACAACCAAAAATTCTGAGAAAAAATTCGACAGAAGATGAAACAAGATCTGACATTGCTGATTGCAGCTCCCATGTTTTCTGTTAAACTGATATCGAGAAAGAATTAAAAAAATATGAATTTTGTTTATTTATTTTTATTTGTCACATTTAAAAACAATATTAGGAGAAAATATTTCTGCAAATGCAGTGGTTCAGTTCATGTTCAAAATAGGCCTACCGCCTACGTTATGTAGCTTAAGTGTAAGGTTTACACAAGAAACACGTTTTCATATAGCCTATACTGTTGGACCGCTGTTGTGTGGTCATTTTTCTGAATAAAAATATTTCTCAAAATTATCCCCCCCTATGGTTTTTTCACAAATCGCACCCCATACACACAAACGGTGGCTGGTTGTTTTCTTGACCTGTGCACCATACATAAAGCCCCCCCCCCAAAAAAAAACCAAAAAAAAAACCAACAAACAGTTTCAGACTCCTTTGGCTGTGCAGGTCCAGTTGTTTTAATACAGTTTATGGTTGAATATGTCTACGGTACCTTATCTCAGTTACCACAAGCTTAGCTTGGCTTTTAGGAATCTATGACGCTGACTAACATTATCTCACATTCATTTTGATCAAATCTTTCAAAATGTCCTCATGTCAGATGTTGCAAACACAGCAATGTGTGAAAGGAACATCGCTGGAGCTCTGTCTGGCCTCTGGTGTCGCCACCGCAGTGGTTCAGCCGCTAGATGTCGAGGTCGAGGTGCCACCTGGCTGGCCGTCCTGAGACTTGGAGGGATTCCATTAGCGGGCAAGTGTCTGCTTGAGTTTCTGGTTTGGTTTCGGGCTGTTAAACTGCCATTGTTATTCTCAATCTCTGCCGTTGGCACTTTTCTCTGGATGTGACTGCAGTTTGAGGCCGTGATGCGGGTCACACTGGCTGTTTTGTAACTGCTCGTGGCGAAGCGGAAAGAGACTGTTTCAGCCAGTTGTAATTAGCTTAGCGATCTCAGCTAGTGGATGTCCGGTATTTCACCACGCTGAAGCATCAGCGCTGTTACTGCCCACGTTGGGTTAAGACCACACAGACCTGCAGGTTTACCTGCGCGAGTCCACCGAGCAGAATTACGAGTGTCCACCCCCCATACAACCAAAGGAGCACAATGTGTATCAAAACCATCCCAACAACATATGGATACAGACCAGAGGTGTTAAAAGCATTCACATTCATTACTCAGGTAGAAGTATAGATACTAGAGTTTAAAAATACTCCTGTAGAAGTTGAAGTATCAACTCAAGTTTTTTACTCAAGTAAAAGTATAAAAGTACTGGTTTCAAAACTACTTAAAGTATAAAAGTAAAAGTAATGTAAGGGGAAAAAAGCCATTAAGGACAAAAGCCATTGAAAATGAATGCATCTTAGTATAATGTAAATATATTAAAGAAGCATATATGTGTACTATTGAGCATTAACATGTGTTTCAGAGAGCAGCAGATATGATGACTAGTTGCCTATAAGTATTGTAATGGTGCAAAAAGTCAAACTTCAGAGGCATGTTATCATTTATCCTAACCTTTATTGGAATGTACATCCAAGTTTAGTTGCAGGAATCTGAGGGAACGGATGTAAGAACAAAACTGGACAAGAACATCTGAAACAACCACAACCACATTCACTCTATCCGGATGGAGCAATTTAACTGGATAGTTTTTATTAAAGGCCCAAATGAAATAGAGTAACAAGGCTGTTTTTAAAATGTAAGGAGTAAAAAGTACAGATAATTGCGTGAAAATGTAAGGAGTAAACGTAAAAAGTCGTCTGAAAAATAATGACTCCAGTGAAGTATAGATAACCAACATTTCTACTTAAGGAAGGTAACGTAGTATTTGTACTTCGTTACTTGACACCTCTGATACAGACAGAGCCGGCCCAAGGCATAACCCTGCATTCACACTGAAAGCGTCACAGGCGTCACAGGCGTCTGGCTGCCATTCATTGTCTATGAAAAACGGGCGTTGAGAGGCGGCGGGGGCGGCGCGTCAATTTAAAGTTGAAAAATCTGAACTTTATGCAAATGAGCAGCGGCGACGCCGAGGCGTCGTCCAATCACAGACTGGGATTCCCGAAGCGAGAAGTCTCAATGCAGATTGTACTTTCATGTACACACACACTCATTCACATGCACACATGAGCAGAGCTGTGCACTAACACATTTATTTTATCAGGAATTAATATATTTCATCCAGCAAACTGACATTTTGCTGGTTTGACTGCAGTTTTTACCTGAACTGATCACGTGAAACATGTAGCCTAACTGATCTGATGGATGGTCAACGATTTTATTTGCTACATTGATCCAACGAAAAATAATTAAAACCCGTGCTTATTAATCACAAAACACAGTTTAAACATTATGACCAAATCCGCTCCGACCCGGTGTGTCAGTGTTCACCACAGACAGACTGCAGCTTCGCCTGAATTATGGTTCCGCGTTAAATCGACGGCGTAGCCGACGGCGTAGCCGACGGCGTAGCCGACGGCGTAGGGACGCGGTGCGGTGTGCGTCGCCGCGTACCCTACGCCGTCGGTTCTGCGTTGGTGTGACGCGGAACCATAAATCAGCCACCGGGCGCAAGGGCTCGCTGGGTTGATGTTGATCCGCGGACCAAACTTGTTAAGGAGCATCAAACTCACTCTTATCTACGCGGAAATAACGCTAAAATATAAAGAAGGCGTCCCAAAGTGTGATCTATGGTGAAATAGGAAAATTAAGATGTGTACGTTATATGTGTAGGCTGTTTCCACTGTTCCCTTCAGTTCTGCAGCGCAGCTTTAGCCCCGCCCACCCCCGCCCTGCTGCAGACACTGATGCTTTCAGTGTGAATGCACCAAGCGGCGAGATGCTGGCGTCGGGACGCCTGTGACGCTTTCAGTGTGAACACAGGGTAAGCCAACTAAGCGGCTGCTTTGGGCCCCGTGACCACTAGGGGGACCCCAAGAGTTAAAAAAAACTATTTTTTTTTTTTATGTGTGAGTGATGATTCATACATTATCAAAGGTATGTTATTGTACAAAAACACAATAATTAGTATTATTACATAAACAATATTATGTTAACAGACTAGAGTAGACATATTGGCATATTGACTGCTGCCTCTCGGCTCCAGCTCCACTGGTCATGTGTTCATACAACTGTGAATCGCGCACGGCACTTCACATCTGAGGAGTAGGTTGAAGGCCCAAAAATAAAGTAATAACGTGTTTACAGTGCATAGTTTATAAATGATCTATTTGATTATTTTGTTTCTTTTAGTAGGCCTACACTGTAGATGACACTCAGTATCACACTTAGTACTATATCACTTTAAATATTAAGTGTAAATCAACCCCAGGCTCGTGTAGCTGAATTTGCTCCATTTCAGATTAAAAACCATAGATGGTAAAAACCTGCCAGGCTGACAGTAGGATGATGGAAACAACACTGCTGCAACTGTGCAGCTCTTTGACATTTTATCTGTTGCTTCTCTGTGTGGCCAGTAGGGGCAGTTGCTGACTTTGATCAATATTCATTGAAAGATTTTTCTGCAAGTTTGTTAATCTGTTGTTGCTTCCATGGTTTTAATCACTGTGGATTACAATCTAACTCCAACAAAAAGTTCTTACATCTAGTTTTACAAGTGTATTTGTAATGACAGGGAAGAACATGAAATAAGTTTATAGTGGGTGTGTGAATGATCAATAATCAGTACTATTGGCAGTAATAGAGGGCCCCAAAATCATATTTTGCCTAGGGCCCCATGGAGGCTTGGGCCGGCCCTGGGTACAGACCAAAGGCAGTGCAATCCGCAGAACCATGGTTGTCCCGTGGTTTACTCGTCTGCCACATCCTCTGTTACCTTTGGTCTCTGGAACTGTCAGTCCGGAGTCAACGAAACAGAGTTCATCAGTTCATTGTTACATCTCTTAGACATTCAGGTCCTAGCCTATGTGCTACAGGCATTCTAACGTCCAAAAGGTTGATTTCCACATCCCTCTGTCCCATTGCTAACTCCTCGTCACTTGAATATCAGGCAGTAAAGATCTCTAAGCCCTTCATATACCGCCCTCCAAGAGGCAACAGAGATGAGTTCCTCTCTGAACTGGACATGATCTCACATTCCTGATGATGGCTCTCTCCACTAATGGTGCTTTTCCACTAGATCAGGGGTCGGCAACCCAAAATGTTGAAAGAGTCATATTGGACCAAAAACACAAAAAACAAATATGTCTGGAGCCGCAAAAAATGAAAAGTCTTGTATCAGCCTTAGAATGAAGGAAACACATGCTGCATGGATCTATATTAGTTATAAATGGGGGAAGATTTTTTTTTCATTTTTTTCATTATGCACTTCGAGTCGAAAGTCGAAATGTCGAGAAAAAGTCGAAATGTTGAGAAAGAAGTCAAAATTTTGAGAAAAAAGTCGAAATGTCGAGATTAAAAAGGAAAGGAAAAAGGAAGAAAAAAAGTAGAAAAAAGAAAAAAAGAAGAAAAAAAAGAAAAAAAGAGAAAAAAGGGAAAAAAAGGTCAAGACATTTTTGAAAAAGCTCCAAGAGCCACTAGGGCGTTGCTAAAGAGCCGCATGCGGCTCTAGAACCGCGGGTTGCCGACCCTTGATCTAGAACCTACTCGGCTCATCTCAACTTGGCCTGGTTTCTTTTCCATAACAATTCAGCATCTGGAGCAGAAGTAGGAGGTTGGAGTGAAGCTGCTGTGACGTATTTGATTGTGTGATCTGAATGAAGAAGACAACAACACTAAAGATGTAGAACCTGGAGGAGATGATAGATGTGCTGCTGGGTCTGTGGCTTGTGTTCCATATCAAGTTAAAAAATGAGAGTGAGAGAAGCTTCAAGTGGTGACGCTTTTTAATTTTCTTTAGTTTGTCTCAGCGCTGCTGAAAAGTCATCTGGAGCCGTGAGCAGCTATGAAGACACAGAGCTCCTGGTAGATCTGGTCGTTCCTTATCTCCGTCTAGATCCCTTTTTAATTCTCTCCTCAGCACCAGGTTTATGAACATCTGACCCTCAGAGTTGGATCATGAAACAGACTTTTTCTGCCATTGCTGGTCGAATAAAATGAACAAGAATCTGCCAGGGGGTCCCCAGAAAAAATGACTTGTTTTGAAAATAAATATAAAATATAAAATAATAATAATAATAATAATAATAATAATAATAATAATAATAATAATAATAATAATAATAATAATAATAATAATAATAATAAATATTCTTCTGTAGAAATTAACTAAATACAACAAATTATTCCGTGGCAATTACACAAGAATGTCCAGTAACATGTTCAACATTTTTCTAATAGAAATTAAAATTCTCCTCTTTAAAAGGGATGATTTTTAAAAGGATATCTGAGCTGAGCACAAAAATAAAACTACGTCAGCCAGTGACAAATACAATCAACTCAAGTCCAATGAAACTGTGCATTGAGCAATTCTGCAACCATCACCTATGAAGAATTAACTTCTTTTGCAGAAAAATAAGCATATCTGCTTTTTCAGGAAGGATATGGGATCTTTCTGGACACAGTAGTTAGTAACAGCAGGTTTTACAATAAGGCAAATGACTAACATGATAGACAGGGTTAGTTTGTTAGTTAGCTGCAGTATTAACAGCAGAGGACTGGATAACGCTGTCGCTGCTGCTACGTTGAAAATGTTCACTCCGAACACATCAAACACGAAACATTCATTAAAAGTTACTGCATGCTGTGTATGCAAATGCTTTTGCATGTTTCTAGTGTTTCCTCCCTTTGTTGAAATGTCCACATTGCAAGTATTGCAAGTCGCTCTGCTGTCATCCTTTTTGGTAAAATGTAATCACACTACAAAAACTCAAAATCTTAACAAGAATATTTATCTTATTTCTAGTTAAAATGTCTCATTTTTAGTCAAACAAATCTCATTACACTTAAAACAAGACTCATCACTGGAAAAAAAAAAAACAACAATTTTCACCTGTTTCAAGTAGATTTTCACTTAAAATAAGTAGAAAAATCTGCCAGTGGAACAAGATTTTTTGCTTGTAATGAGAAGATAAATCTTGTCCCACTGGCAGATTTTTCTACTTATTTCAAGTGAAAATTTACTTGAAACAGGTGAAAACTGTCAAATAACAAGTTATTTTTTCTGGTAATAACCCTTGTTTTAAATGTAATGAGACTTTTTGACTAAAAATGAGACATTTTAACTAGAAATAAGACAAATATTCCTGGTAAGATTTTGAGTTTTTGCAGTGCAAACTTTGGAGCGTTTATGCCGCTTTGTCGCCGTGTTTTCCTGCTGGGTGTGAATGACGTCACCACGCACGTTGCGTAACTACGCAACGTGACGTCATTCGCGCCCACTGGAATTGATAATCGTTTGCAAAAAAGGAAAACGATTCCAAGGAATTGAAACACTGGGCCCCTGTTCTCAACAACATCCCTAGTCGTGGATATGAAGTTGCTAAACAAATGCATGGATCACGTAGGAGGAGAGGCGGCGGGCCGCTAACTGTTCACCCACTTCTCTCAGAGCACAGATTTCTTCAGAAGCAGCAGCTCTGGTGTCAGGTTTCTTATAGGGTTCACTGTTCAAACTGGCACAGTGGCGTCCGTGAGCAGCGTGACGGCTGCAACGGCACCCCGGTGACAGGGGAGATCTGTCAGTTCTTGTGAGTTGGAGAAAAACAACAGGAACGACGGATTATGTAACAACATTCTTCTCAAAACAACAGTCCCAACTGTTAACTTCAACAGTAATCCTGGATGTTCTGACGGTTTTTTTGGTCTGTAGACTTCAGGTGTGTGATCATCAGTACTGGAGTTGAGGGGGGATGAAGGGGGATGGCATCCCCCCCTGAAATAAAAACGGTCCAAATCATCCCCCCTGAAATAAAAACAGTCCAAATAGAGTCATCACCAGAAAATAACACCAGAACAATAACTTATTTGACAATTTTCAACTGTTTCAAGTAAATTTTCACTTGAAATAAGTAGAAAAATCTGCCAGTGGAACAAGATTTATCTTCTCATTACAAGCAAAAAAATCTTGTTCCACTGGCAGATTTTTCTACTTATTTCAAGTGAAAATCTACTTGAAACAGGTGAAAATTGTTGTTTTTTCCAGTGATGAGTCTTGTTTTAAGTGTAATAAGATTTTTTTACTAAAATGAGACATTTTAACTAGAAATAAGACAAATATTCTTGTTAAGATTGTGAGTTTTTGCAGTGATCCATTTTACTTATCCTGTGAAGGACAGAGTCATATTGATAAGTTCAGAAAAGTGTTTTTTATTGTTGTGTTTTGATGTATTTGATGTAAGCCCAGTGGATATTTAAAGCTTACAGAAGGCTGCATTTAACTGCTGCTATGTCATTCCTGCAGTATTTCTGCAGGTGTTTTGGTCACTGCTATTATTTGTATTGTATTATATTATTTGTAATCAGCAAAAATGATCTGTCCCCATATGATAAAATCACCATCCCCCCTGATTTTATTTTACAACTCGAGTACTGGTGATCATAGTTCAACGTTCTACAGGGGGGATTATTATTTTAAAGTCAAACTTATCCAGGGGTGGACATCCCAGCAAATACATCCCCAGAAAGCACAGCCGAGGTTCCAAAATGCATCTGGTTTGTTCAGATGCAAAGGTGGATCTGAACAAACTAGAAAATGATGACTACGGTGCATCTCAGATCAGAGGGGGTGCACATGACTGGCACGTTATACTAAATTATGCATTTTCCCATAATTTCAAGCGGAATGATACTAGCAAAACAAGAATATTTAAAGTGTATTTCAAATGCTTTATTGCAGCAATATTGCTGCAGAACAAAGAAAATGCTACATTTAGTCTGGGCTACCTCACCCATCAGACAATCTAGCAACACATGTTTCTTACCCTGAAAATAAAACATAGAAATTCAAACTAATTTTATCTATACAGCTCAAAACCATCACTAAACATGACAGTCATTTCAAGTGGAATGATACCAGTCAAACAATAATATTTAAAGTGTCTTTCAAGTGCATTTTTGCAGCAATATCGCTGCAGAACAAAGAAAATGCTACATTTAGTCTGGGCTTAGACAACCACCGTTGTCTAACTTGCTGGTGTGGTTGTGCTTGAACCACTTCTGAATATCCATGGTTAACTTTGTTAACGGAGCAGCAGAGAGCAGCGTCTTGCTGGTGCGGGAAACTGCTGGAGGCATGAGTGACGGACACTGGCTGATTTATGGCTCCGCGTTGCACCAACGCAGAGCTTACGGCGTAGGCTACGCCGTCGATTTAACGCGGAACCATAAATCAGGCTTAACGCGCGCGCACTTGTCAGTTTTCTTTTCGTCTTTTCAACTGAGCAATGCAAACACATAAACTGAGGGTGCAATGCTGATGCACCCTCGTAGAACCCTCGTAGAACCGGGCCTGAATAAGTTCACGACGATGAAGGACACGACAGTCCCCACATCACCAGATAATTACACAAGAGTGGAGCTGCAACAATCTCACAATCAACCACATGATCTGAACAAACAACTAAAGCAGCTCAACGATGGAACCAGTTAATCCTGATGGAGCTTTGGCTCCGTTAGAGGAACCTGCTGATGATCAGATCACACCGACCTGCTGGTCCAGGACTAAGACTGGACCATCAGCTGGTTTAGTCTGGACCTGCTGGTCCAGGACTAAGACTGGACCATCAGCTGGAGCTGCTACAGGTCGGACATCTCTGTTGCCATGACGACCGTATGGGACGAGTACTGGAGATTAAAGCCAGATCCTAAACATCCCATAACTGTGTCTGGACAGAAAAACATTAAAATACATTTTGCAGCGAAAAAACGGTTCTGTAAAGTTGTTCTTTTAAAATAAAACTAAGATATCATGGAAAGGTTGGTTGGTACGAACTGATGTGACTCAGAAATGATGAATAAAGTTGTTATTGAATGTTTCTGACAACTTTCAGAGTCTGATATTAGTCAGCTGCAGGTGCTGCAGGTCCAGAAAGTGTTTCTCCGGTGATGGACCGGGATCTAGACCCGTCTCTCCTCCCAGGACTTGGACCTGGACCTAGACCGGGATCTAGACCGGTCTCTCCTCCTGCTGATGCAACACTCCGAGTTACAGCAACTTTGCTCTTTATTTCTCACGTTTGCACCTCGATAATCCCGTTGGAACAACTTATCAATATATATATATATATATATATATATATATATATATATATATATATATATATATATATATATATTCATTTCATTCATTCATCCATCCATTATCTATACCCGCTTTATCCCTTGCAGGGTCACGGGGGTCTGCTGGAGCCTATCCCAGCTCATTTTTTAGGTGAGAGGCAGAGGTTACACCCTGGACAGGTCACCAGTCCATCACAGGGCCACATATAAACACACAAACCATGCTCACAATCACGCTCACACCTACGGGCAATTTAGAATCATCAATTAACCTAATATGCATGTTTTTGGACTGTGGGAGGAAGCCGGAGTACCCGGAGAAAACCCACATATATATATATATATATATATATATATATATATATATATATATATATATATATATATACTCACTCACTCACTCACTCACTCACTCACTCACTCACTCACTCACTCATCTTCTCCCGCTTTATCCGTTACCGGGTCGCGGGGGCAGCAGCCTCAGCAGAGATGCCCAGACTTCCCTCACCCCAGACACTTCCTCCAGCTCTTCCGGGGGGAGTCCGAGGCGTTCCCAGGCCAGCCGAGAGACATAGTCTCTCCAGCGTGTCCTGGGTCTTCCCCGGGGTCTCCTCCCGGTGGGACATGCCTGGAACACCTCGCTAGGGAGGCGTCCAGGAGGCATCCGGTACAGATGCCCAAGCCACCTCAGCTGACTCCTCTCAACGTGAAGGAGCAGCGGCTCGACTCCGAGCTCCTCCCGGGTGACCGAACTCCTCACCCTATCTCTAAGGGAGCGTCCAGCCACCCTGCGGAGGAAACTCATCTCTAAGGGAGCATCCAGCCACCCTGCGGAGGAAACTCATCTCGGCCGCTTGTATCCGCGATCTTGTCCTTTCGGTCACTACCCAAAGTTCATGACCATAGGTGAGGGTAGGTGCGTAGATTGACCGGTAAATCGAGGGCTTCGCCTTTCGACTCAGCTCCCTCTTTACCACGACGGTCCGGTACATCGACCGCATAACCGCAGACGCTGCACCGATCCGCCTGTCAATCTCACGCTCCATCGTTCCCTCACTCGTGAACAAGACCCCGAGATACTTGAACTCCTCCACCTGAGGCAGGACTTCTCCACCCACCCGGAGAAGGCACGCCACCCTTTCCCAGTGGAGAACCATGGCCTCGGTCTTGGAGGTGCTGATTCTCATCCCTGCCGCGTCGCACTCGGCCGCAAACCGCCCCAGCACATTCTGAAGGTCCTGGTCCGATGAAGCCAACAGGACAACATCATCCGCAAAAAGCAGAGATGAAATCCTGAGGCTCCCAAACCGGATCCCCTCCGGCCCCTGGCTGCGCCTAGAAATCCTGTCCATAAAGATTATGAACAAGGCCGGTGACAAAGGGCAGCCCTGCCGGAGTCCAACATGCACTGGGAACAAGTCTGACTTACTGCCGGCAATGAGAACCAGACTCCTGCTCCGATCATACAGAGACCGGACAGCCCTTAATAGAGGGCCCCGGACTCCATACTCACTGACCCCCCACAGAATGGCACGAGGGACACGGTCAAATGCCTTCTCCAGATCCACAAAACACATGTAGACATGTATATATATATATAAATGTATATTGTTCACATTGTAATACTTATGAGAGAGGTGATCACGGACATCCACAATGTGTAAGACTCAATAAAGTGTACATTGGTCTTAATCCGTCAGTATATAATACGCGTGACAATAAAGCTGAACGAGGAGCCGTTTTTCATCCACCAATTTAAGTTCTGGTGTCAGTTCTTGAAATACAAACATGAAAAGCAGAGTGTAATGATGCACTAACGCTGCCCATAAAGATTCACAAACCCATACGATCATAATAAAACCACAACTCTTCACGGAACGCAACGCAAAGCAAAGAACAACATTACCCATAATGCAATGCAGCTGAAATCGGAAGAAATGCCCCCAAATAAATTATTTTTTCCAGCCTCAACTTTTGACAGGACTGTTTCCAGCTCACAGCCGATGTTTTTATTAATTTGTTTTACTTGTTTTTGCAAATTTCTTGTTAAGATGAGTGGTTTTTACTGGATAATTATCTTCATTATCATATTCAAACATATGTATTTGAGGGAGGAGACAGGGCGGAGTGTTGTGCTCAAATCCACACTGATTGTGATGTTCAAAAGAACCTGCGTGGATTTGGGCGTACGCATAGTTTTGAACATCTGAATTTTTTTTGCGTACGCAAGAATTTCACGCACGGATTCACGTTGAAATCCACGCATTCTTTGTACATGAGGCCCCAGGTCCTCTGGACCGATGAGACCAAAGTGGAGATGTTTGGTCTTCACGTCCAGAACCACGACTGGAGGAAACAAAGACAGGAGAAACACCTCAGACCGGCTATCAGGCCACTCATGCTCGCCTGTCCCAAGTCCTGGTAAATGAGGCCGTCTGACATGAAATCGGTGCCAGGTTAATATGTGGAACACAACGAGCCCTGAACGGTGCAGAAACAAGCCCTTCTGGCCAGCTGGAGTTGATGTTTCCAGGACTGGCACCAATGTGATTTTACAGGATTCGGAGCTTCAGCAGAAGATTACAACAAATATTTCTATCTTTGGTGAGATGGGGGGAGTGGCTAAATGATGAGTGTGCTTCACAGATGTGTGGTTTTGGGACCTTGGCACCAATGAGTTGAGGCCAAAATCCAAAGTCCAGACCTCAACTTGACTGATATCCTGTGGTGGGACCATTAGGAGTTTTTCAAAAACCCCAATGAACTGCAGCAACATTGTGAAGAAGAATGGTTCAGAATTCCTCCACGACTGTGAGACACTGATAAAGTCACACCGGAAACATCCACTTATCTAATTGTTGCTTCTAAACGTTTATCTGCAGGCTCTTCCATATATTGTAAGAAATTTCATCAATGATATATCACGATATATGTGACTGAAAAAGAAAAAATACCCATAAAAAGGAAAACATCTGTAGTTATGCATTTATTCAATGCCAAAACGTCATACAATGTACAAAGAAAGTGCATTTGTATATTTCCTCACTGCCTCCTAGTCTTGTAAATGTAAACACTGAACATCTGGACAAATTAAAGTGCATGAACATTAGTGCAGTGGAAACCACGTAAATCCATGATGTGTGTTGTAATAAAATATCGATATTTGCCGTCAGTTTGTCGATTATTTATTGCGACAGAGAGCGCAACAATATATTGCAATATCAATTTTTTTTCCCACCACTAATATATATATATATATATATATATATATATATATATATATATATATATATATATATATATATATATATATATATATATATATATATATATATATATATATATATATACACACATACAGGACTGTCTCAGAAAATTAGAATATTGTGATAAAGTTCTTTATTTTCTGTAATGCAATTAAAAAAACAAAAATGTCATACATTCTGGATTCATTACGAATCAACTGAAATATTGCAAGCCTTTTATTATTTTAATATTCCTGATTATGGTTTACAGTTTAAGATTAAGATTCCCAGAATATTATAATTTTTTGAGATAGGATATTTGAGTTTTCTTAAGCTGTAAGCCATGATCAGCAATATTAAAATAATAAAAGGCTTGCAATATTTAAGTTGATTTGTAATGAATCCAGAATGTATGACATTTTTGCATTACAGAAAATAAAGGACTTGATCACAATATTCATATATATAAAAAAATATATGTATATATATATATATATATATATATATATATATATATATATATATATATATATATATATATATATATATATATATATATATATATATATATATATATATATATATGTATGTATATGCGGCCGACAGAGGGCGCTGCAGTCCGTCTTTTCAGCCCCACCACCAGGAGTCTGACATTACAACCATGCACGCAGTTTTGCAGTTGAATTTACTAAATGAATAAACGACACTTGACACTTGAAAGCAAAAGTTTTATCCACTCCAAAACAGAACGACCACTGAATTGACAGTATTGTGTATTTTACTATATTTTAATAGTCTGGTTATAATCTGAGAGACGCAGCCTGCAGCTTCACGCGCAGCTCCGGATGACTTCATGACTTTTACGACTTGGATGTTATCAGTCGTGACTCTGACTCCTTCCCCCAGGACCATCACGGAGATAAAACCCATCTGAGCTCGTAAATGTGCCACTTCATCAAACGTCAGGCCGGCAGCTAAGCGGTCAACGGCGCAAGCGCCTCTGTTGCGCAAAACTGTTGGAAATGACTTAAGATACCCGAGTTGGGCTTGTTTCACTCCGGTCTGGCACCTGCGCGCTTCTGGGTTTGTTATCGACCAGAGGAGGTGTATGGCAAACCACCAGAGTCATAAAACATTCCTGATAACGTCTTATCAATTACTAGCCACAGGGATTAAAAACGCCATTTGGAGTGAAAACACGCTTCCAACGTGACGCGTTTATCACGAGCGGGGAAAACACAGTTCTCTGATGTGATTTGAAGATTTTTAAAAACAATTCTCTGATTTGATTTTAAGATTTTAGTTCGAGCATGTATGATAAAAAAGAGAAGGCTACAAAAAAGCTTGCATTTATCACGAGCGGCAAAAAAACAATTCTCTGATTTGATTTGAAGATTTTATTTCGAACATGCATGATAAAACAGAATACATATATATATATATATATATATATATATATATATATATATATATATATATATATATATATATATATATATATATATATATATATATATATATATATATATATATATATATATGTGTGTGTGTGTGTACAGCACTTGGTCGGACCTCACGGATCCATCAACTGCTCGAAACGGAGTAGGATTGAAGTGACTACTTATCCAGTCCTACCCCTGAATCTACATACATTTGATTTGATTTATTTTATTTTTGTACATGTAAAAAAAACAACACTTCATGAGAAGTTTAAGAAAACAAAACAACAAAACAAAGAATTCCATCCTTTAAAACTTGCTATCTTGATTTACATGTGCCAAAAAAGGAGTAGGAAGAAGTGTAAACTTATTTATATAGGCTACCCCCATTCTAACATATAACAAGAGTTTCAATAAGCTTACTTATAAAACACCCATACCTACTGTAATAACTGTTCAATACAGTGATATAATACTCAATTCTCTTAAAAAACAATCAATAAAACCGGGTCATGCTCCATTATTATCATTAGAAGACGCGTTTTAAAGCTGCTCGGCTTGCCGTACAGGACTGAGGTTTAACTCCGTCTGTGCGCGCCGGCCGTGGGCTGAATCCGCCCCCTCGCTGCACTATAAAGACGCACTTTGACAGCTCGGAGGTTACTGAGCAGCAGGATCAGCCCGACAACCCTGCAGCCGAAGCTCCCCCTTCCGCGCAAAAACTTTAGAGAGAAAGTTTGGGTCGGCTGTGCACGGTGTCTGCGCTGCAGCCCGCACCCATCCATCCATCCATCCATCCATCTCCATCTCTCCAGACACGATTCCCGGAGCTCCTCGCCATGCACGCCCGGGCTTAACCTCTCCATGGAGCTCTCCAACCTGTACGAGGTGGCTCCCCGGCCCCCGATGAGCAGCCTGCCGCACGGCCCGCAGCACGCGCCCTCCTCCGGCTACAGAGAGCCGGCGGACTTCGGCGGGGAGATCGGGGACAGCGAGACGTCCATCGACCTGAGCGCCTACATCGACCCGGCCGCCTTCAACGACGACTTCCTGGCCGACCTGTTCCACCACTCCTCGCGCCAGGACAAGCTGAAGATGATGAGCGGGGAGTACGGGGAGCAGGGCCCGGGGCTGATCCCGGCCCCGGGCCAGGGCCAGCAGCAGCTCTACATGCCCGGATACATGGAGTCCAAGCTGGAGCCGCTGTACGAGCACGGCCCGCCGCGCATCCGCCCCGTGGCCATCAAGCAGGAGCCGCGGGACGACGAGGACCTGGGGCTGGGCGCGGGGGTGCCCCCCGCCTACCACCACCAGCACCCGCACAATAACCCCCATAATAACCCCCTGCACGGGCACGGGCACGGGCAGCAGTACGCGCAGCAGCCCCCGCAGCAGATGCCGCACCTGCAGTACCAGATCGCGCACTGCGCGCAAACCACCGTGCACCTCCAGCCGGGACACCCGACCCCTCCTCCCACGCCCGTGCCCAGCCCGCACCAGCACCAGCACCACCCGCACCAGCACCACCCGCACCGAGGAGGGGGTAAGAGCAAGAAGCACGTCGACAAGAGCAGCGTGGAGTACCGGCTGCGGCGCGAGCGCAACAACGTGGCCGTGCGTAAAAGCCGCGACAAGGCCAAGATGCGCAACATGGAGACGCAGCAGAAGGTGGTGGAGCTCACGTCCGACAACGACAGGCTGCGGCGGCGCGTGGAGCACCTGACCCGCGAGCTGGACACGCTGCGGGGCATTTTCAGGCAGCTGCCGGACGGATCCTTCAAGCCCAGCTGAGCCGGACCCGGACCCGAGGATTTACGCACAGACTCCGGAGGATTCACGCACCAACTCCGGCTCTCTGACTCCGATCCAGCTTCACCAACTGGACCAGGGAGGGGGGAAAGGGGGAGATGGGGACTCCTTCCTTCCTTCCTTCCCGCCATCATCTCAATTTGACTGAACTTGAACTTGAAACCCATCACGGCCGACGCGCGGGTGCGCGCTCGGTGCCTTTGCGGAGCGTTTGGCCGCGGATGGAATCTCTCTCTCTGCTTCCGTGCCTTATTCTCGTGCTGGACCACTCAGATCACACATCAGTGCAGCTAAAGGGACGAGGTTGATACATGCGCTTCCCGGACTGTTTTTATACACTTCTGGACAGATGAACAGATGATTTATGTGATGATATGTGTGTTGGAGCGGTCTCCATCCTCTGAGCAGGTGCAGGGCTGCTGCCCTGGGAGAACTTTAGAAGAGAAAATAATACTGCAGTGTTCACCAAGAAAGTCACCTTCTTTTTTTGACGTTTATTTGCTGTAACAGACACAAGAAAAATCTGAAATATTTTGAATTGTGACACAAAAACCTCAGCCTGCAGAGACAATAACAGGCCCAGTTTCCTTTTGGCGCCCTAAAACTTGCAGCTGTGGTTTCTCCTTGCAAGCCCGACTGCTCGTTAAAAAGGCCAAAGTCAAACTGATAAACCCTGACTGGAAGGGAAGACTGTGGTACCGGCCTCCCGGTGGCCCGGTGGCCCCGTGGCCCGGTGGCCCGCCCCCCCCCCGACCGTCCCGAGGGCTGAGGCGACGCCTTTGTATGCACTATTATCTGAAACGTGATGGGTACTGATCTGGACTGAGACCGAGCGGTTTTTCTGATTCTGTGAGACACAAGTGTGAACAGGGTTCTATGCAACGCAGCTCTTCCTCCTTCTCTCCGGCCCGGCGGGCTCACGTGGTGCCTTCTCTCCGCCCAGATGAACTTTGACCCTTGGGAATCCTTCACAGACCAGTGTCAGTGAGGAAGAAGGAAGCACTTTTTTGTTTGCTTTGTGTTTGTTTCACAGCTCAACTGTAAAATAAGCCGATATATAAATATATATGAATAAATATATATATATATATATATATATATATATATATGAAATACCAAAAAGTCTGAAGTATTGTAATAAAGTATCTTGGTTTTTAACAAATCATGTTGTTGGCTTTGGATTTTTTTCCTCCATCCAGATGTGAAATGTGTCAGCACTTCTGACGAGCAAAAATATCTGACTTTTTAAACAAAAATCAAACCAAAAAGACGAAAAAAAATGAATAAATGCAAATCTGTGGGTAATCCTTAGTATCCCCTTATCAATAAGGATATTCAGCAGCAGGAACTGAGTAGAAGTTTCCTGTGTGTCTTCATCAGCTCCTCTCCTGGTTCTGGAGTTCTGGTCCGGTCTTTCCAGCGTCGCATCAGTTCGTTAAGGGTTTTGGACGTTCACGTTTTTACAGGAATGACTCAGAAAATTAGAATATTGTGATTTTCTGTAATGCAATTACAAAAACATAAATGTCATACATTCTGGATTCATTACAAATCAACTGAAATATTGCAAGCCTTTTATTATTTTAATATTGCTGATCATGGCTTACAGTTTAAGAAAACTCAAATATCCTATCTCAGAAAATTAGAATATTCTGGGAATCTTAATCTTAAACTGTAAGCCATAATCAGTATTATTAAAATAATAAAAGGCTTGCAATATTTCAGTTGATTTGTAATGAATCCAGAATGTATGACATTTTAGTTTTTTTAATTGCATTACAGAAAATAAAGAACTTTATCACAATATTCTAATTTTCTGAGACAGTCCTGTACAGGCCTCTGAAGGTCCGACCACAGAACCAGATTCAGGTCTCCACTTTGACCAAGTCATTCCAAAGCCTTGAGTCTTTTATCTTTCATCGATTCCCACAGATTACAAGTTGCCCGGGTTCTCAACCCTCGGACCGTGACCAGCCCGGGGGTTGAGTCTGCTCTGCTCCAAAACTGGTTCTGCACATTAACAGCAAACATCTCCACGTGGGTCTCCTCTGGACCAGAGGTCCCGGCTCTAGAAGTCTGGAGGAATTCTGCTGGTCTGTTCACATGCAGATTTGCAAACGTCAGTCGTGCTTCCACCATCATTTTAGAAAGAGGAAACTCCTCCCAACATGTGACGTCATGGACATTAGCGTTTAGCTCAGTGAGAATTGTAGAATCTGATCCCAGGTAACAGAAACATTTGTCCCAGTCCTGGCCCACATTTGGTCTGGACTGACTGTCCTCAGTACTCGAGTTGTAAAAATAAATCAGGGGGGATGGTGGATTTTATCACATGGGGACAGATAATTTGTGCTGATTACAAATAATATAATATATTACAAATAATAGCAGTGACCAAAACACCTGCAGAAATACTGCAGGAATGACATAGCAGCAGTTAAATGCAGCCTTCTGTAAGCTTTAAATATCCACTGGGCTTACATCAAATACATCAAAACACAACAATAAAAAACACTTTTCTGAACTTATCAATATGACTCTGTCCTTCACAGGATAAGTAACATGGATCACTGTAAAAACTCAATGTTAACAAGAATATTTGTCTTATTTCTAGTTAAAATGTCTCATTTTAGTAAAAAAAAATCTCATTAGACTTAAAACAAGACTCATCACTGGAAAAAACAACAATTTTCACCTGTTTTAAGTAAATTTTCACTTAAAATAAGTAGAAAAATCTGCCAGTGGAACAATATTTTTTTGCTTGTAATAAGAAGATAAATCTTGTCCCACTGGCAGATTTTTCTACTTATTTCAAGTGAAAATTTACTTGAAACAGGTGAAAATTGTCAAATAAGTTATTTTTCTGGTGATGACTCTAAATGTTGAAATAGCAGTAAAACCACATTCATTGTTGAAATGACATAAGGGATGGAAAGGAGGGATGGCAGTTTTACAGGGGGGATGATTTGGACCGTTTTTATTTCAGGGGGGGATGCCATCCCCCCTCATCCCCCCTCATCCCCCTCATCCCCCCTCATCTCCTTCAACTCCAGTATTGACTGTCCTAACTCAGCATCGTATCACTCACGTTCTTTGTACTTCTCTGACAATTGCACGGTCTGAACTCAGCACAAGTTTGCTTTGGACGTCCAATCCGGGAAGATTAACAGCGGTCCACTTGTGAATAATCTTTCTCACTGCAGAATGTTGAACAAAAAAGTTGTTTGGAAGTGGTTTCACTTTTCAGCAACAGTTACTTCTCTAGGATTGCGTTTACCTGCTGATGGTCAGTTCCTCGAGCTCTGAAACCCCGAGTCAGCAGGACGGGTGTACGTGGGAGCGTTGCTTCCTCCCCTTCTGGCTTCCTGTTGTGTTAAATATATAACAGCATGATGAAAAAAGGTGGAATATATTGTCGTTCATCTGAGGTTGTATTTTGAATGCTATATTTATGTGTATGGCTGTACACGAGGACACGAGTCTCATCCTTCATCAGCAGAGGTTTCAGTCTGCAGTTCCTGATGAAGATTTCACACAAAACATCATGAAACTGATGCCAAGCAGTTTAGCAATCAGTGGGAGGACTGAAGCAGAGAAACGCCTGACGATGTTCCACCAGCCTCCACATGAGAAGCTCAGAACCCAGGCCCTCCTTTCATTAAGAACAGAAATGGAGAATATAAACCTGATGTTTGGAGGCTGCAGCCCCCGTACAGTCAGCCCGGATCAGGTCCTCCTCTCCCCGCCACCTCATCCCGTCACTGCACTCAATAAAAGTCTCTCGGCGCACAAATTCTCTAAAAAAAATGGAACCAATCATCCTCGGGAGACTCTGATGTAAAGCAGCGAATCATCAGCATAGCTGAAATCACCAAGTGGGAGTAGCACTGTACGCTGACCCCCCATCATGCCAGCATTCATGTGCGACACAATAGAAACGGTTACATGATGTTTTTTAATTCGGAATTAATTATTCCGAATTAAATAATTCAGAATTCAACTATTTTCCTTCACATTTACATGGAAATAGTAATTCTGAATTGAGGTTTACATGAAAAACACTTTTGATGGTCTTTCTCCAATTCCTCTCCAGGTCTGGGGGTTGGGAAGGTTCTGATTGGATAGGGGGGGGACCGGAAGTTAAACTACCGGAAGAAAAACTAACTTAGCAGCTACAACTTTGAAAAGCTCACAATTTTGACGTTTCCTGTTTCCATCTGTTCTTTTAATTATTTCTATTTATTAAATAAATGGTCTCTGCTCTTGACCAGCGTTTACTCCGTGCTGCCATCTGGAAACTTTGTTAGGAAAACCAGCCCAGCGTGGAATATAAGTGTCATGGAGACAGACGGGGGAGGGAACGAGCAGAAAGAAAGACCAGAATTAATTTAAAGAGGAATGAGTGTATGATTTGAATTATTTGTCAAGTATTACATTATCAGTTCTGAAAAAAAAGACCCACCTGAAAATGTAATAAATTCCCAATAATGTAATAAAGTATTACATTATCGATAAAAATATTATTACAATATCAGTCAGGATATTTTATTACATTATTGGTGAAGTTATTACATTATTGGATTTTATTACACTTTCGATTGAGTTAAGTGCAAATTTTATTACATTTTCAGGGAATGATTACATTATAGAGTGCTACACTGCAGGCTCCAGAAATGACTTAAACGTATGTTGAAGGGTTTCCATGGACAAAATGCTCTGTTTTCTGTTTTCTGTAGAGACCCTTACACAGAGCCTTGTGGAACTCCACGGGTAGTACAATCCATATTTCCATGGTGATGGTCCATCACAAATGCCTTCACCTTTGACCTCTTCCTGCAGGCCCAGACAACCAGGATTCTTGGTACACATTGACGTGAAAGTTGTCCGGTAACTTTTTTTCACTCTTCTTCTGGCTGGCTGGTTGACTTCACCTAATCAATGAGGAACTGAACCAATCAGAAAACACTTGAGTCAAATCTTGAGTCACTCACCTTCTGAGTCTCACTTATTCAGAAATATTTCCAGGATTTTGAAAGAAGTCCAGGTACCAAGCTATTCCAGAAGTACTAGAGATTACAATCAGATGGCTGAAAATGAGCAGAACACTTTAGGAACTTAAGATTTGTCTGAGCTTTAATAAAACACATTAGATTCTTGACTGTGCCTATCATGATCGTTGACACTGTTACAACATGCAGCACTGACTCCCAACAAAAGATTCCCAGAAAATTCCAGTGTAGTGATAGAAGAAAGTGATGAGAGCATCAGTCAAGAGGAGGAAGGAAAAAAACAGAATTTGTGGTGATTTTGTTGCTGAAAAGAAAGAAAACATATGTTTGAGATAAAAGATGAAGGCCAGAATTCTGAGCTGGGCCCAGGCTGATCCAGATCATCAACACCAGAGGACCGGAGTAGGTCAGGGGTCGGATATAAAACTAGACCCTCACAGTTTGGCCTGGGGATGCAGATCTGAGATCTGTGAGAGGAGGACTGGGAAAAGTCATCCTGATGATGAAGATCTGGCTACGTGTCCAGGTGTAAATGAGGTCTTGAAGGCAACAGATGTTGATAAAAATCTAAGGGCCAATCCCAATACACCTCCTACTTTCTACCACTAGCCCTAAAAATGAAGCCACAAACCTTAGGGCCCTTGTAATGTTCCCTAGGGATTGGGACACCACTTTCTACGTCACTGCGTGGTTTACGTTCGGGTACGTAAGCGACTGTAGTTACGTTTGCACATACGTCACACCATATCAGGAAGCCCAGAGATAAAAGCTGTTTTAATTTCAGCTGTAGCGCTGTTAATATGCCACTTTATTAAGTTTTAATATTTTTTCAGCCGTAAAAGTAACCGTTAAGATCCCCAACCTGGGCTCAGTTTATCCAAATATTGTTAAGAAATTTACTCCAATGTTTTCGGGGGATATCTAGAGCCGCCGGCGATTTATGGTTCAGCGTTAAATCGACGCAGAGCCTACGGCGTAGGTTACGCGGCGACGCAAACCGTACAGCGTGCGTCGCCGCGTAACCTACGCCGTAGGCTCTGCGTTGGTGTAACGCGGAACCATAAATCAGCCTTTATTCTGGCAAGATCTGAAGATACAACGCAACAACAGGCAAACGAGTGATTATATACATTCACTGAGTGAATATTATGAAAGTAAAATATATATTTCTCGCTAGAAATGTAATCAAAACGCATTTTTATGCAGAAACTAACTCAAAATATTGATTTTATTCACTAAAATGTAGAAATGTCCACCATGTTTTTTTGATTCAGTCTGCAAATGAAAAGCATTCTGTGAATTTTTTCTGGCCCTCGGTCGGTGAGTCAGTATCTGAAATCCCTCACTGTGAAGGGCTAGATTGATACACACTAGCCCTCGTTAAGGCCACTAGCCCTACATGCAAAGAGGAATTGGGACACCACTACCCTCATGACAAAATTTAGGGGTAGTGCTGAAAAGTAGGACTAGGGGGGGATTGGGACTGGCCCTAAGAGTACTTGTCTGCATTAATGCTGCCATCACAGAAGTGAAAATGAGCTTTGAGAAGGACACTGATACAACCACATACCACCTCAGAAACTGGATTGTGGACTGGCTGCTGATGACAGTCTGGTAAAAAGACCTGGAATACTGACATGCAACAAAATCAGAGTGTCATCTGCATATAGATGTACATTTCTATTACTCAACACAAGACAATGCTCACTGGGAGCATGTGAAATAAAACAAGCAGAGGCCCTCATACAGTACCTGGTGGTACTCCTCGGTTAGTACAGTCCGTGTTCCATAACGAGGCTCCATCCCAGATGCCTGTGAGTTCAGAGATGTTGTATGAATCCAGCCAGGACCGCGGTCCTTTCCTGAACGCAGCCACCCAACACGGGCCTACTTGATGTAGTTCCTCCAGCCACCACTGGACAATAGATTAACACAAAGCTTCTTTTTGTTACGGTTAAACACTTTAAGAAGGTGCTCGTACAGAACTTTGTGGTTCTCCCACGGGGCTACATCTGGTTTACTAGTCTGACTATTGCAGTCCCTCTACTTAACACAACCATTCAAACAGACAAAAGTACAAAATAATCATCTTCAGGCAAATTAATTACAATAAATTAAAATTAATAAAAAATAGCTTAAATTAAAATAATCTTAAAGTAAATTCAAGTACTTTAATACATAATAAAATAATAACAGAATAAAAAAAATAAATTAAGCACAAGTAGCACAAAATTTCCAGCCTTTGTACTTTTCTTTTTTAACCAGGCAGAACTAGAACAAACATGAACTCATAGAAACTCTGTGTGTGTTTGAGTCTGTGTAAATGTGATAAAACATGCAAAAACTAACATTTTTCCCAAAGAATCACTCAGTGATGTCATGAGATTGACGCGTACGTGGATAAAAGGGATAAAAGAAAAGTAACAGCTCAACGTAGCCTAATGTAGCGGAGTAAGAGGAACAGTTTCTTCTTCACAAATCTACTCAAGTAAAAGTAAAAAGTATAGTGATTCAAAACTACTCCTAAAAGTACAACATTTCCCAAAATCTACTCAAGTAAATGTAACAGAGTAAATGTAACTTGTTACTTCCCACCTCTAGGTGTAATCTTTGATCTCCTTAGTAGCATTAACTCAAAACCTTTTTGGAAATGTAAAAACCACATTAGCTAAGAAATTGAGTGGAGATGAGAAGAACATGAACTATCCTGGGTTCATGTTCTCTGGAGCCGCAAAAAATGAAAAGTCTTGTATAAGCCTTAGAATGAAGGCAACTGGCGGAAGGCGAAATGTCGAGAAAAAAGTCGAAATGTCGAGAAAAAAGTCGAAATGTCGAGAAAAAAGTCGATGTGTTGAGAAAAAGGTTGAAATGTCAAGATTAATGTTGAAGTACAATCTCGAGAAAAAAGTCGAAATGTTGAGAAAAATGTCAAAATTTTGAGA
This sequence comes from Cololabis saira, assembly GCF_033807715.1. Classification (NCBI taxonomy): domain Eukaryota; kingdom Metazoa; phylum Chordata; class Actinopteri; order Beloniformes; family Belonidae; genus Cololabis; species Cololabis saira. Next base: position 4,427,795 of record NC_084588.1, on the reverse strand, counting down.
AAAAAATTGAAATGTCAAGATTAATATTAAAATACAATTTTGAGAAAAAAGTCGAAATGTCGAGAAAAAAGTTGAAATGTTGAGAAAAAAGTCGAAAATTTCCCAAAACTTACTCAAGTAAATATAACGGAGTAAATGTAACTCGTTACTTCCCACCTCTGGCTGTAATCTCTGATCTCCTTAGTAGCATTAACTCAAAACCTTTTTGGAAATGTAAAACCACATTAGCTAAGAAATTGAGTGGAGATGAGAAGAACATGAACTATCCTGGGTTCATGTTCTCTAAAGTAAATGAAAGCATCCCTGCACGGTTGCTCCTCCTTGTGCTGTGGGTCATAGATGACCAGACAATGTTCTCCCTGAAACAGAGGATTTAAAACCAAGCTGAACAGAGCTGGAAAAGCCGAGCCAGAACCCCGCAGCTCCATAATGCATTTATACGAGTTCAAGCAGCAGCCAGCAGCGTGAAAAAGAGCAAACCGACAGCACGAATAAACATAATGAATGGCAGCTGATCTCTGACAGCCTGCTGTATTAGAAACAGGTGAGGGGGGCTCTAGGCGGCGGCCGCAGAGGTGCAGCTCAGCCTGGGAACCCAGAAAACCTACACCGAGGTGGAGAGGAGGAGGAGGAAGGTGATGAAGGGGAGGAGAGCAGCAGGTTGATGGGAAGAAACAAGCAGCTGGCAGAGCATCCGATGACTTCCACATGTTCCTGAGATACGACTGATTCGACGTGAAATATGTGCTCCGAAACATGCACACTGTGAATGCATCATCCTGACAGGATAACAGGGCGGATGGGAATGCTGACAGGGTGGATCCAGAGTGCACGAGAGAGGGAAGAGTCCTCAACAAGTTTGAGAAGGACTAAAGAATTGACCGAATGTAAACAGATCGATTAAGACGGGTAATCCTCAGTACCCACTTCAGCAGGATTTAAGCAGCAGCCAGGAGCTGCAGGATGAACGCACCATCAGCAGGTGTGCAGAACTCCATAAAGACTGCTGGTATGAAGCATCGAGGTGTGTTAACATAATGTCAAGAGGGACAGAAATCAGCCATGATCCTAGATAAACAAATTTTGCTGAGCGCTAATCTAGAAAGGGTTTTAAAACCATTCCCAAGTTATTGGAGATAAGAGCCCAGATATACTTGCAGTTGGTGCTTGCGTTCGCGTCCGTTCTCGTGCAACACCAACTGCAACATCACTCACGTAGCACCTGAGGAGAGCGCATCGTACCGGCGGTGACCGATAGGGGGCAGTAAGCAGAGAAACATTTGGAAAAGTGATTAAATATTTAGTAGCAGCGATAGTAAGTATAATAGGTCATCCCATTGCTGCTCCCACCTGCCTGCTGCCGAACGAACAAACAAGTTAACATGACAACATTGGATGAAGAGGAAATTATAACATTGCTTTGGTTGCGATCTCGGCAAAGGAAACGGCGCAACCTATCGGTCACCGCCGGTACGACGCGCTCTCCTCGCGTGCTTGGTGTTAGTGGTGCACGAGAACGCACGAGAACGGACGTGAACGGACGCGAACCCAAGCACAAACAGCAAGTATATGCTGTACATGTCCAAGTCGAAATGTTGAGAAAAAGGTTGAAATGTTGAGATTAATGTTGAAGTACAATCTCAAGAAAATATGTATAAGCCTTAGAATGAAGACATGCGGCATGTAGCTATATTAGTTATAACTGGGGGAAGATTTTTTTTCTCCATTTTTTTCATTATGCACTTCGAGTCGAAAGTCGAAATGTCGAGAAAAAAGTCAAAATGTTGAGAAAAAAGTCAAAATGTCGAGATTAAAAAGGAAAGGAAGAAAAAAAGAAAGAAAGAGAAAAAAAGAGGAAAAATAAGATCAAACATTTCTGAAAAAGCTCCAGGAAGCCACTAGGGCGTCGCTAAAGAGCTGCGGGTAACCGACCCCTGTACTAGAAGAAGACTGGACGGTTTCCAGGAGAAAACCTCCTCAGTCTGGATGGAAGTAGGACTGAGGTCCACAAACCTGCATCTGGACACACCGGCAGACTTCTGTTTGGTCTTCATGTCCAGAACCACGTCGGACCCGGGTGCTCATATCTGAGGGAGGACCCGATGGGGACAAATCCAAACCCACCAACAGAACCGAGCGGAAGCAGCTCAGGAGTAATCGGAAGCACGGCGGCGGAGGGGCGATGGTGTGGGGACCACCAACCCCTCTGTACACCGCTGTCTCCGAGAGACGGATGAGAGGACATCTGTCTGACAGAGGAAACTCTCGGGTTCAGGTGTGAACTGGCGCTCAGAACCAGTCTCACAGTACCAATCAGAGTCCCCTCAGTGGCCAGTTGCTGCTCCTCGCTGGAGTAAAAGCAGCATCATCGTTTTATTTTTTGTGGGAGTTGAGACATGCAAAAGCAGGCTCAAGACTCACCTTTTGAATTTGGCTTTTAGCTGATTCCTTTTAGTCTTTCTTGTATACCCTCGTTTTAACTAGCTCGGGGGTCGGCAACCCGCAGCTCCAGAGCCGCATGCGGCTCTTTAGCGCCGCCCTAGTGGCTCCTGGAGCTTTTTCAAGAATGTTTGACCGTATTTTCTTCTTTATCTTCTTCTTCTTCTTTTTTTTCTTTTTTTATCTTTTTTCTTTTTTTCTTTTTTCTTTTTTTTCTTCTTTTCTTCCTTTTTTTCTTCCTTTTTCTTTTCCTTTTTAATCTTGACATTTCGACTTTTTTCTCGACATTTCAACTTTTTTCTCAAAATTGTACTTCAACATTAATCTTGACATTTCAACTTTTTTCTCAACATTTTTTCAACTTTTTTCTCGAAGTGCATAATGAAAAATAAATCTTCTCCCAGTTATAACTAATATAGCTACATGCAGCATGTGTTGCCTTCATTCTAAGGCTTATACAAGACTTTTCATTTTTTGCAGCTCCAGACATATAACCCAGGTCTTTTAACTTCGTAGCCTATCTTATCCTGCTTTCTTGTAGCTTTTATCTCCAGTGTTTCCTCATGGGGAGCCTCCATGCTGGGAGTGGACGCCCCCCCCCCCCCTTGTAGTGGCGGGTTATGAGACCTCCTGGCGTGGATGGATCCCTGATACCGTTTCCTCATCTGGATCCTCAGCTCAGCCAGGGGGTGGCATTATTAAGTTTTATGTTTCATGTAAAGCGTTTTGTGTTGCATTGCAGTTTTATTTGTATGAAAAGTGCTATACAAATAAAGATTGATTGGATTTGATTTGATGACAGAAACATTTTTTCTAGAAACCCGGGTTGAACTAATCCAGTCCTGCTCCTCTCTGGGTCTGGATCTAAACGGTCATCTTGTTAACATGCAGCAAAGCAAAAGAAAACAGAGGAAAGAATGAGAGAACAACGCTTTGAAACAAACACAGAAATGTATCATAAGTGAATCATTGGACGGTGTCCATGTGGTCCCTTCCTCACCTGAGACTGGGACCCCGTCTCCAGGATTGAGAGGTGACCGGGGGGTTTACACCTCCATCCCTCTCTTGGCTCCTTCTGTCCTTCCTCGTCCACTTCCTGAAGCGAGGCAGGTATGATTCAAGTGTGAGGAAGGCTTGGCGGGGCGTCCTCCATCACGGCTTCGCGGCATGGTTCTGGCAGTGGGTGTTCCCGAGTGATCCGGAACACGCCAGGTTTTTATTTGGATCCTGGATGTTTGGTGGGATGTTGGCCGGCGTCCTCCTGCGGATGGAAGACATTAGCCTGTTAGCGGCTGGAACCTCGCCTCCTCTCATGCTCTCTGTCCTGTTTTATCTCTGTTTCACATCCAGAAAGCTTTTTTCTTTTCTTCTGGCCTCCCTGCTGCTGGCCGAGTTCAGAATCGCTGTTAATAATCCTCCCAAATGGGCCGGAGCCCGTCTTTGGTCCAGGCTCGGTGCTGACAGATAGCTGTCCTCTTCGTGGTCAGGATGGAACCGGATGAGGTCAGAGTTGATCATTAAGTTAAAGATTAAGGTCACTTCAGTTTTCAGAGATTTCACATGTGAACTAAAGTGGCTTGAAGCGGACCAAAGCGGGCCGAAGTGAGTTGAACCGTACTGAAGCACACTAAAGTCGACTTTGGGCCAGTCCCAATCCCCCCCCTAGTCCTACTTTTCATCCCTACCCCTAAATGTTGTGCGTTCCCGTGAGGGTAGTGTGTCCCAATTCCTCTTTGCATGTAGGGCTAGTGGACATAACGAGGGCTAGTGTGTATCAATCTAGCCCTTCCCAGTGAGGGATTTCAGATGCTGACTTCACGACTGAGGGCCAGAAAAATTTCCCAGAATGCTTTACGTCATCATTTGCAGACTGAATCAAACAAAAAAACATGGCGGACATTTCTCATTTTTAGTGAATAAAATCAATATTTTGAGTTAGTTTCTGCATAAAAACTCGTTTTGATTACATTTCTAGCGAGAAATATATATTTTACTTTCATAATATTCACTCAGTGAAAGTATATAATCACTCGCTTGCCCGTTGTTGCGAAGTCTTTTCAGATCTCGCCAGAATAAAGGCTGATTTATGGTTCCGCGTTACACCAACGCAGAGCCTACGGTGTAGGTTACGCGGCGACACGCGCCGTACGCCGTACCCTACGCCGTAGGATCTGCGTCGATTTAACGCGGAACCATAAATCAGCTCCCGAGCCGGCGGCTCTTCTCATCCCGAAAACATCGGAGCAAATTTCTTAACAGGCGTTATTTGGATAAACTGAGTCCAGGTTGGGGATCTTAACGGTTACTTTTACGCCTGAAAAAATATTAAAACGTAATAAAGTGGCATATTAACAGCGCTACGCATTGGGATTGGCCCTAGAGCGGAATCAGGTGGGCTGAGGGGAACTGAAGCACACTAAAGTCCACTTAAGCGACTGAAGTGGACTGAAGTGGACTAGAGCAGAATGAAGTGGAATGAAATGTGGGCTGAAATGTATGGAAGCACACTAAAGTCGACTTAAGAGCACTGGAGTGGACAAAAGGGGACTGACGCTGTCTGATGAGGACTAAAGAAGACAGAAGCTGTCTGGAGTGGACAAGAGAGAACTGAAACTGCCTGATGTGGACAAGAGAAGACTGATGCTTTCTGCTGTGGACAAAAGAGGACAAAAGCTATCTGATTTGGACAAAATAAGACTGAAGCTGTCTCATGTGGACAAAAGAAGACAAAAGATATCTGATGTGGACAAGATAGAACTGAAGTTGTCTGATTTTGACAAAAGAAGACAAAAGATATCGGATGTGGACTAAAGGGGACTGAAGCTGTCTAATGTGGATAAGTGAGAACTGAAACTTTCTGGAGTGGACAAAAGAGGACTGAAGCTGTCTGATCTGGACTAAAGAAGACAGAAGCTGTCTGGAATGGACAAAAAGGGATAGGAAGCTGACTGATGTGGACGAGAGAGAACTGAAAATGTCTGATGTGGACAAGACAGAACAGAAGCTGTCTGATGAGGACAAGAGAAACTGTCTGATGTAGATAATAATTAGAGTGAATCTGTCTTATCTGGACTAAAGAGTACTGAAGCTGTTTGATGAGGACAAAAGAACAAAAGATATCGGATGTGGACAAAGGAAGACTTTAGCTGTCTGATGTGGACAAAAGAAGGGAGCGTGCTCACGATATCAGACACTCTCAATTTCACTTCATATTCCTCTGTGTTTGTTTGAGGACCACCAGACGATGGACATGTCCTAGAGCTGAAGTTTGGAGGCTCGTCTGCAGCATTTCTGCTGCTAAGAAAGCATGTGGACGTTGACACGTCAGGTTTCTGCTGGTCCTGACAAGACCTTCAGATTCTGTTAATGCTCAGACTCAGATCAGTTCACTAGTTTTTCACGGGTCTTAATCCAGTTGGAGCCTGTGTTGGACTCTCTCTCGGGTTCTGGTTGTGCGAAACTGCCCGACATGAAGAGGTTGACCTTGAGGGCACTCCTGGACCAGATGCAGGGCGGCTCAGGCTGAAAGAGGCTGCTCCACAGGACGGGTCTGTGTCTCTTGAGTAAATGTCCTCATTTGCTTTTGGCCGTGTGCAGACGCAGCAGAACATGTGGTTGTTCTCAGATTCCCGTGTTTGCCATCTCAAAGTGCTTTCGTTTCATTGACATGTTGTGTGGAGAGTGTGTCAGAGGCCCCGTTGCTCTATCTGCTCTGTTTGGATATCCACTTCTACTGTTTGGCCTGCGTTGAACATTAACCAGCCCTTTCAGGGACTCCTGACTCTCCTGACGCCCGAGGGCGGGCAGAGCCCTTCATCACGTCACCGGACACGCTCTCTGGACGCTGGTCCAAACTGACTTCCACACAGCGTCTGCTCTCGGACGACGGCGACACCGCAGAGACGGTGCCCAAAAACACCTGTGGCATGTAAAAGCACGACAAGACGACACATACTTTTATCACTGTGCCACAATAAAAGAAGAAAGCAACAAATGGTAAATGGCTTACACTTATGGCGCTTTTCCACTAGTACCTACTCAGCTCTACTCATCTCAACTCGGCCTGGTTTCTTTTCCATAACAATTCAGCAGCTGGAGCAGAAGTAGGAGGTTGGAGTGAAGCTGCTGTGACGTATTTGATTGTGTCTAAACGAAGAAGGTAAAAAATGAGAGTGAGAGAAGCTTCAAGTGGCAACGCTTTTGTCACACGGCGTGGTGTTGAGGACCCAAACGCAAGGAGAGAGAGGGAGGCTGGAGGCAGGAGTTCTCAAAAAACAGAAGGATTTATTCCACAAAAAAGCCAAACTAAAATGCTGCAGAGCAGGATCAAAAACAACTCACGTATACAGGGATCGAAAACCAGGAGTACATGGAGGGAACAAACAGTACGGACCGACAGGCAACAAAGGAATGACAAGACCAGATATACACAGGGGATAACGAGACACGACGAGACACAGGTGCAGACACAATCAGGGCAAAGGGGAAACAGGAGGGACAGAACTGAAACTCAAACTGGGGGGAAGTGTCAAACCCTGACAGCTTTTTAATTTTTGTTTGTCTCGGCGCTGCTGAAAAGTCCGTTGGTAGCTGAGCAGCTATGAAGAGACAGAGTTCCTGGTAGATCTGGTCGTTCCTTATCTCCGTCTAGATCCTTTTTAATTCTCTCCTCAGCACCAGGTTTATGAACATCTGACCCTCAGAGTTGGATCATGAAACAGACTTTTGTGCTGCTATTGCTGGTCGAATAAAATGAACAAGAAGTCAGTTGCTCTTTCTCTGATTTCCTCCTCCTGACTCAGACGTCTGACTCCAACCCCCCGACCAATCAGTGGCCTGTAGTGTGATGATGTCAGATACAGCTGACTCAGCAGCTTAGATCCTCGGCAGAATAGTTACAGAAAAGTATCTACTCGGCACGTTAGACCCTAGTGGGAAAGAACCAAATCGAGGAGAGTCGGGCTGAGTAGGTACTAGTGGAAAAGCGCCATTATATAGCGCTTTCCAGCTGTACTCCTACAGCCCCAAAGCGCTTTACACTGTAGACATTCACCCACACAACATTGATCTCAACATTTCGACTTTTTTCACAAAATTTTGACTTTTATCACGAAATTTCAACTTATTTCTCAACATTTCAACTTTTTTCCAGACATTTCGACTTTATTCTCGACATGTCAACTTTTTTCTTGAAATTTTGACTATTTCCTCGACATTTCGACTTTTTTCTCGAAATTTTGACTTTTTTCTCGACATTTCGACTTTTTTCCCGAAGTGCATAATGAATTATACTTAATATAGAAACATGCAGCATGTGTTGCCTTCATTCTAAGGCTTATACAAGACTTTTCATTTTTTGCGGCTCCAGACATTTTTTTTTTTTTGTGTTTTTGGTCCAATATGGCTCTTTCAACATTTTGGGTTGCCGACCGCTGCCTTAGACGTCCCCCAGGATGCATGATAACCAGTACCAGTACCAGTAGTTTGGTGGTTGTTCTGCAGCAACAGGACCTGGATACATAAAACAATAAGGGATCATGGTTTTGGTAGAACCAGGCCAAAGTCCAGACCTCTACCTGACGGACATGCTGCAGTGGGGGAAACAACGGTTTCTGTCTGAACACGAGCAGTAGCAGCACCTTCTTGGTCCGGTTATTTTACTGTAAAGATGACTGGATCCCCTCTAGTTGGCCCTGTGAAACTGCTGAACGGTCTTTTAACTGAGGAGCCGGTTCTAGTCCTAATATTTGCCCTGCTGAACTTGATCTTCTGTGATCCTGCAGCTATTCGCCGTTGATGGAGGGAGGCCTCACTGTCAGCCTGCAGAGACGAACAAAGAGAGGAGTGGCTCTCCTCCACAGGGAAACATTTCTGCCTGTTTGCTCAGACCCTGACCGGGAATCAGCTGGCATCTATTGGCTCAGCGTGGGGTTCTGATTTCAGTTTTACGAGGTGGTCAGTTGATAGTAAAAACTCCTTGAGCGCCAGGCTGAGAAAGGCCTGCTGTAAAGCCAAGTCTCTCAGAGTTTACTTTAGACCTGATTGTCACAGTGTGACAACCCAGTCCTATTAAAACAACAACAAGATCCAAGATTCTGAGAGAGAAGTGGAGGAATACTGAGTATCCCCCTGATTCAACTCCTCCAACATCCACCTTGCTCCCTGGGAGCTCTCCGTTCTCAGAGTGCAGGTTTACTCGTAGTTCCTAGAGTATCTAAATGTAGATTTGGAGGGCGGGCGTTCTGCTATCAGGCACCATTACTTTGGAACCAACTTCCAATCTGGGTTAAGGAGGCTGACACCACCTCCACCTTTAAAACTAAACTTAAAACATTTCTGTTTAGTAAAGCCTATAGTTAGTGTTTAGTAAACCTCTAGCTGGTGTTGGTAAATCTCTAGTTAGTGTAAACTCTAGTGTGTTAGAGTCAGTAGTCATAGCTGCAGCTATAGAACAAGACTATAATAGTTAGTCTCAAATATAGCTTGGTGGTAGATATGCTGCTATAGGCTTATGCTGCAGGGGGCACCGACATGATCCGCTGGGCGGTGCCTCTCACCCTTCTTCTCCTCTCCTCTTCCCTGCCTCTCTTCTCCATTACCATTTTTATCTATTATAAATATCTCATAGCTATCATTTTTGTCCATCGTTCCTGTAGTTTCTTGTGCCGGCCCCCCTTTTTTCTCTTTTGTGCATGTTTGCAGGCTGGAGCCTCGGGAGCTGCGTGCTGGCCTGTGTTCCCGCCCCCCCCACCCCATCCCCGGTCATCCCGTTGCTGCTTCCACCTGCCTACGTGGATGTCTGCTGTTGCTGCTTCCGCCTGCCTGCAACCAGGCAGGGCAAAAAGATTCTTATAGACCGACAAGCCATCATCGATTATATCTGAGACTGCAATGAACGATTCATCAAAGGCTCCCGCTCTTGAGCTGCTGCTGCTGAAGATCATTGGAGGTTCTCAGCTTGTTGCTAAGAGACCAACGTTATTGACACAGGAAGTGAAGAAGTGTGGAGACTGTTTAGCCAATCAGAATGCAGAACACGATGCACAATGCAAATCCGTGAAGCAGCGAGACGTGAAAGGTGAACCGCGTTATAGCCAGGGATTACTGTACACTGAACATGGTAACGGACGTCAAGGCCAATCAAGGTCACTGCTTATGTCATTCCCTCTTATCGTTGTGTTACGAAACACCTGACTGCTGGAGACCAGCAGACTGTTCAAACATCTGCTGTCATAGAGGTCTGCTGATTGCAGATGAAGGACTAATCATTATCAGCACCAATCGGCTGCAACTTTTAAATCCTATGGCAGCAATAAAGGGGGTACTTAGGATTTCCCACATTTTTTCTTTTCTTTTATTTATGGCTTAATTTTTTTTAGTTACATTTTGTTGTTCATCTATATGTACTTTTTTTCAAATACTAAGAGCCACTATGATCAGATCATTTTAATGTGTTTTTGCACAAACAGAAGAAGGAACTTGAGTCAGCATCGCATATTAAGATCAGCTAAAATACGTTAAAGTCTATGGTTCTGATCAGCAGTCTGTTAGCGGTGACTTGTTAGTTTAGTTAATCAAAAATGCAAAGTGCTAAGTAGCTAAAGTGATGACAGCTACCTTTACCACCACAAACTCTAATGCAGCTGCCAATCAAAAGGCCACACCCCATTTATTGTGGATATTTTGGCTATCACTTGTGGTTGAACAAAATGTTACCTGAGTTACATAAAAATGAATTCTTCTGCAGTGGTGGATGTGAAATTTAGCTGTGGAGACCAAAGGTGTTGGTGTGAACGAGCTGAATGTAGCTCATCCATTGAAACGTGCGCTGTAGTAACTGGGGAGTGCCGCAAGGCTCCGTATGAGGACCTCTGCTTCTTTCTGCACTCAACGTCTGAGATTGGCTCAGTTTTGGACCTCCCAGTGATCACAGGTGGAACTCCACTTTCACACACTTCAGTGTGTGCTTCAGATCCAGTGGCCCCTCTGTTGGCGCTTTTCCACCAGTACCTACTCAGCCCGACTCAACTCGGTTTGGTTCTTTTCCACCAGGGGTCTAACGTGCCAAGTAGATACTTTTCTGTAACTATTCTACTGAGGTTCTAAGCTGCTGAGTCGACTGTATCTGACATCATCACACTACAGGCCACCGATTGGTCGGGGGGTTGGAGTCAGACGTCTGAGTCAGGAGGAGGAAATCAGAGAAAGAGTGACTCCCGGGTTCTGGTTCATTTTATTCAGAATCACTATTAACATATATACAATACAATTAAAAACGTGAAAGGTGCAGCAGTACTGGGGTAGACATGGTAATGATAGCTCTAAATAACAAATATGCAATTTTTTAAAAGTGAGAAGTGCAGCAGAATGAGGTAGATATGATAGATTATTGGGAGGTGCGTTGTTACAGAGTATTGCACGGTGATTG